>NW_009932166.1:0-40186 GCF_000696875.1 Nestor notabilis
TATTTTAAAATTTAAATATGAAATACAAATATAGGCAGTTGAAACAGTTAAACCTTTCAGTTTTTTTAGTATTTGTATTCTCCACCCAGTGGTGTTCCAAGGTGAACATGAATGTGCAAAAATGTTTTGGTCCACCTGAGACTCCTTTTTTAATGTCAGCAGTCTCAACTACCATACGTCATCTTCAGCTGTGTGAGCAGGATTCTTTACTGTAGTGAAATAATACAATGTGGTGGCTTCAAGTAGCTGTTCTGACTAATTTAGTGAACGTGGATTTAGTCAGAGGGCTCTGGAAGCTCAGAGAACTCAAACACCATCTTTCCATCTAACTAGCAATGGGCAATATGATATATACATTCCCCTATTGTATGTTGTAGTTACAGCTGGAAATATTCCCAAGAAATAAAAGCAAAAATGCAGGGTTGAGTAGAGCCTGTGTTTGTTCAGAGACTTTCTTGCTGCCTACCGAGTAACAGTTTCATGTAGTTCAAGGTGCACATGGTAAGTTTGCTGTTTCTTGCTGTATTTGGTGCCATGTTTAGTCACCTCCTGGAGATTTGCATGACCACTTATGGTTGGGTTTAAGAGTGACTGTCGCTCTGAGAGTGCATTTGGGAGAGACTATGTGGTTAGGAGTAGATATAACTTTAGAAATGGCTTTAGGAACAGATGTGGCCTTGGGAGTTGGTCTGGGAGAGATCATGACCCTAAGGATACACTGGAGAAGCATCTGGGGCTGGGAGAGAGTGTGGGCTTGGTAATGAAGCTTTATGAGTGGTTTGGAAGATGATGTGGTCTTGGGAGGAGTATCAGGAGTGGGCAAAGCCTTTGGAAAAAATGCAGTCCTTGGTGTGCTCTCGGAGGTAGTCTTTGGACTGACTTCGGCTGTGGGTTTGGGAACTTGTCTTGCCTTTTGTGTGTGTTAGGACTGGCACTTGGGCTCTGCTGGAAGGTCTTTTTTGACCTGCCTTCTTCTGATATTTCCATGGCATCTTGCACCCACTGGAGGTCAGTCCTCACATAGATCTTGTGGTGTGCTGCAGTAAGGAACCTGCAGAAGAGAAGTAAAGCCAGGCAGCCATTACACTTCTGTTTTCTAACGCCAGATTCACTGTAAATGTTACAATGAGGCCTTTTAAGTTCGTCATACACATTGCACACGAAATCAGACAGCAGTACTAACTGTTCATATGCTGCACGTAAGTTATATACAGTATGAGTATATATAGTTATACTCATGTGCAATGTATGAATAGTTGGTGTTGCTACCTGCAGCTGTGAACCACTCTGGGGTCTTAAATACAGTAAATAGCAGGTGAGCAGCTGGTGAAAGAGTTACTAAGCTAAAGGATAAAAGTACCTGGCAAAAAGCATCATCTCTGTTAAGAAAATAGGTATGTTTGTAGAGCAGCGCTAAGTACCGCTAGTGGGAACATCTCAAAATGTTCTCCAAGGACAGATCAATGGTTACAGAGGATGAAAACTGTGCTCCCGTTTTCTCAAAGTGCATAAACTGCGGTGGTTTTATTTTGGGTGCCAACTTCCAGTAGCCAGCATAAAGCACCCATAAATCCTGTACACACAGCAGCTCTAAAAATGAGGGTTAATTTGTCTTAAGGTAGGCAACCAAAAATAGAAGCCACCCGCTCCACCCCCTGGTATGTGGTGGAAGGCTGAGAGCTTTGTAGTAACTGCTAGTGAAGTGGTGGTGATCCCAATCATTACTTCTCTCTTCCCCATACAAATGTGTTCTGCAGAAGGAACACACTGAGGATTTACTATGATGGAGATGACAGCCTAAAAGTCTGGGCAGCTCTTATCAAGAAGCTCATAGTATCTATGAGCATGTTCTCAACTCGTGCTACAGGAACCAGCCTTCTAAGTGAAACCAGGAAATGCCATGAGCACCAAGGTCCACATCTATAATTCCATTTAATTTCCTTTTTTACTTCCTGTCATTCACTTTTCTGATCCTTTTTTGCTTTTTCTCGCTCTGTCTTCCCCTCACACTCCTTTGCCACTGCTGTTCTTGCTTGTCTTTCCCTTTCCATTTATTCATAACAGGACCAGTGCATCTCCCCTCTTTTTACTCCTTGCAGTTCTTGTCCCTCATGGTAGGTGTGGCTGCCTGCTCTGCCTTTAACAGCTTTTTAGAAGAAAACAAACTCGCCTTGCAACCAACAGCAAATTCCTTGAAAAGTATCCTCACAACATGGTCTCTAAGCCATGTTTTTTTTGTCTCTCTCTCATTTTGTTTTTGGCAAAATCTCTGTTCTTTAGCATGTTAGTCAACAGAACTATTAGCTACCTTGGTTACTCCTCTAAGCCTTGTCGCCTCTGCGTGTTTCCTTGTACTTAACAACAAAAAATCCCAGGGTATTTTTCCGCAGACTTTCACCTGTATGGGTCTCTTCCCACATGGGAATGCTTTATAGCAAATTATCCCTCCCAGAGAACAGAAGTACTTGGCTCTGGAAAACTACTAACAGTGCTGCAGACCAGGAAGATCAGATACGCAACCACTCCCCATGAAGTCACTGAGAATAAGCAGCAGCAAAAACAGTGGCAGTAACCTCAGGGCATGCATGGGTCAGTTGACTGAAGCTAGGGGCATCCTTGGTTTTGGCTTTCCCTTGTATTGTGAATGTATATCTTTTGTACTTTAATCTTTGTGTTTTGATGGGTTTGCATAAGGCCACATGTGATCAGTTTGTGCCTGTGATTTTTATGCTCTTAAGTCTATACAAAGGTTTCTCTTGCATTTGTGATTATGCACATCATGTGAAAGCTTCAGCAACAGGCATGATCTGTGGATTCAAGGCTATATCACATCACCCACATAATGGGCAACAGCAGTCCTAAGGACTTAACTATGTATGAAGTTAAGAATAAGACTTAAATCACCTGCACCTCTTTGTCTTGAATGCTGTTTTGTTTCCACTATCCTCTCAGTTATATTTATCAGAAAGGTAAGAACCCAGCAAAATGGTAAGATACATTGTAAGAGGGCTGACAGACTGATGAATGAGGGTACTAGATTAGGTCTATATAGGTTAGACAAGGGCAAATAAGAGGTGAAATCCAAGTATGCACAGCAAAAAGGGAAAGACTGTATCTGAAGCTCACTCAGGAATCTTCATAAAATGTCATTAACCCATGCAGCTCATTGCCCTAAGTCAACAGTGAGATTCAAAGACATTACCCATATATATGGCTTCAAGATGTCATAGTTACAGGAGAGCAAATAAGAGATATCTAAGGCACAGAAACTCTACTTGCATTAAGAGGGAAGCCCCCCACTAAGATGAATCTCCCATGTAGACAAGTTATGCTGTAACTCCCTTCACCTGGATTTCTTGCTGGCTTGATTGCATAAATCGACTCTGTCTGAGAATGAATCCTGAACTCATCAGTCTGCAGGTGCAGTGTGGTTGGGAATTCCTGTCTTCCTGTTGGCTTGCAAATTTGCATCTGGCTTTGTGTGCAGTGAAGATACCAAGCTGAAAGGTGTCCAGAATTGCTGTGGCATGGAGTCTTATTGCTAGTGGCTTCTGTGTCAAGGCAGAGAAGAAAGTGATTAACATGAGCCTCCTTTCATGGAGTTTATTTATTGTTATTCAGTTGGCAGGTCCTGGTTTTGCAAAGAAGAGGTAGTGAAGTAGTTAAGAAAGGGTTACATAGGTATAAAACTTGAATTCTAGTGATGGACAACCGCATCTTTTCTGTCCGTTATCTGTTAGTAGGCCCCCCTGTGAAGCCTTTCCTGCTCAAACCCTTTTGTGGCTGAACTTCTCTGAATTTTTATTTTAGCCTGTTTTAATTTAGCTACTTTTCTGCTGTACTGTGCTGTCTGTGTTTTGAACATTGTATGTAAAGAGCCCCACAGAAGCACAGAATGACACTGTCTGACCAGCAGACCACTGACAGAGATAACTTGCATCAAAGGACAGATAGTTTGGCTAATGGAAATGGGAATGAGGTGCCCCAATCGTAGTGGCTGTGTAACTCAGCAGTTACTCTCAATGGTATCTTTAGGAGCAGCTCTGCAAGGGGTGCTACACATCCTTTCTGTGGGGTGGAACTTGTCAAAAAGTTAATGCTTTCTCCAGGGAGCATGGTCTGATACCACAATGTGCTTTGGCTGGCTGAGGGTAAGCATAGTAGACATGCTCACACACCTTGTGAATCCTGCTTTTGAGTAGGAGTTCTGTTAGGCAGCCACAGGGAAGTCTGTGGGGCTTCAAAGCAAAACACATGTTTTAGAGAGTTTGCAATTATGTTATGTAATTCCAGACCATCAGCAGAAGTCCTGAGATCTCTTAAATGATTTTTGAGATGGGGGGAAAAAACCACCCAGCTATAGTTCTACTAAAATCTTTAGCTGTAAAAACAAAGCTTCTTCCAAGATTTTCTGAGTGATACCTGTTTCTTATGGTTGTAGTTTTAAAGACTGAATTTAGACATTCTTGGAACTTTCATTCACCTCAAGTAGTCATGGTAGGGAGGAATCAACCAGTTTGAGTTTGAAAAGTGAAGTTTACCCCAGCTATTTTTCTCCAATTGGATTTTTTAATTTAGAAAGTTACATCTGAGCCCATAAAACATATGCCTTAGAGTAAGTTTCTTATAATCATATTACTAATTTTATCTAGTAAGTAATTACCACTTCACTTTTTTTCTAGCATAATAAGAATCTTGAGATGGAGATCTGCAATATTTCGCTAATTTAGTTGCTTAACTTGATTGGTATCATTACAGCAGGTCCTTCTGAGCAGACGGGATCTTCCTCATGAGAGATGCTTATGCTAGAAGACCTTAATAAATCGAACCTGAACTAGCCAGCACCTCATGAAAAGCAACCAGGTGAACTGGCAACTCATAGCATGGCAATTCTTGCTCAGGGTTTGTTTATGGAAAGGGTTAGGGTGACCCTGGAGGTAAGCTGGAGCCCTAATAGGGACATTTTCTTCTAACGCCACACAGAGAAGCACTAGGCAATTATCACTTGAGGGTTTTTTGAGTCAGTGTTGTCCCACTGGGGAATACCAGGGTTTTTTCCTTCAGTTTTTAAGGGCTTAGTGCAAGAAATATTCAATATGGTACATAACAATCAGCTGAAATCAAGTGACAGCCACTGCACAAAAATAAACGTTTAAGTTACTAGTAGTGCAGGACATGAGCTGGCATTTTTTGAGTCCTTTTCTTGTGTCTTGTGACAGAAGCAGCCTCTTTCTCAGCATAACAAACATGTAGTAATTTGTTCTAGGCTTTTTTATTCTAAGCCACAGCCAGACAGGAAGGAAACTCAAAACTTCTGCAGGAAAGGGACTACTGTGCAGCCCCATTTTCTGTGGTCTCTTTACAGAAATAGAGTAGGGGCTATAAGCAGACCTTGAACGAGCACATGCTCTGGAAATGTCTCGAATGAGCCGCACAAAGTTAGAATGTTCATTTAAATTGCAACCCCATACTTGGGATAGTAATTTGCTGCTTCAAACAACAGGCTCCTCAAACTCCCTAGAGATCAGGTGCTATAAAATGTGTCTGAGGTTTGCTCCATTTTCTAGATGGGATCTTTTATGGGCTGATGTATCCTATTTCTAATGATGGTGAAATTATTAGCAGAAAAGTGTTTTATTCAGTATTTGCTGTTGGGAATGTAGAAGCACAGGCAGATTATACATATATGGAAACATCAGTTTTTGTCAGTCTGAAGGTCCTGGATCAGTTGTTTTAATGTTCTCTAGGCTAGAGGGTGAAAAGGATGAGGTGAAATAGGTTTTCTTCTCTGCTTTCCATTTGCTCTTTGTTGCAAAGGTTCCCCTTTCCCAGTCAGGAGAAATGGGGGGGATGGTAAACCATGATGTGATAGCAGAATATGCTTTTAAATCCTCTGGGCAGCCTCTGTAGGAGTTGTCCTGACAGATCTGCCTCTTCTGAGATGTCCTAACCAAAGTACAAGTTGTGGGTGGATAGCATGGGGTGGGAAATGGCAGACAGAAATAGCTCTCAGTGTTAGGAAGTGCACAGGCATTGTGGTAGGCAGTAAGGGGAGTCAGAAGGGGTGCCCTTGGAACAGGTCAGATAGTGCTGCAGGAAGGGCCTTAGACATACCTTGAGAGCAGATGGACTCCCTGGGGCATGCAGCAGTGGTGGTGCTGATCATAGAGTGCACTCTATACAGTTTTATCATGCTGTGATAAATCATGCCAACTCAAATGCCCAGCTAAAATGTGTGTTATGAATTGCACTGACAGCCACTTGCAGTGTAGTCATTTTGGATGTTTTCGATTTGTGGATTTCTAAAACTTTGCTAGTGGAAGAGTATAGCTTGGGGCTTCCAGGTTTATGGTACATGTTTCAAGCTTTTGTTTCCCCAAGGTGATAAGAAACTTATGCTAGTGCATATGCCACAGAGCAGAGATGGTCACTCAAGGAAGCAAGTGAGCTGCTAAAATACTATGAATTATTAAAGACTTACTCACAGCTACCTCATACCACTCTCTCCTGAAAGTGTCCCTGTTATTTGTTATCCCTGCTACCTTTCCCCTCACCTTCTTCTGTACTGGCTTGCCATAAAATTTGAATTGGCATTTTCTGTAGTAACCCCCAATAATTTGGATTAAGTAATCAATTAATTTGCAACTTAAAATCTAAGTTTTAGCTTTCCAAAATCCATGTGGTACATTTTTCCACAGAGATGAGAGGAGAAAATATTTGTATTTGCTGAATTAACATGCCTTACTTGTCATGTACCAATGTTTGGCAAAGTAGCATCACCAGTGCATTAATATTTGTACACAGGTACCCAGGCCCTCCTCCCTTTTCTTCTTCCCATGGAGGGTCTTGAGCAGTTTGTTAAAGTAGGTGATCAGCTGATGAAAGCCTCCAGTGTAAAGCAAAGCACAAATGATAGTTAGAAGGCATGTAAAAAAACCAATGAAGGAATGTCCTAGCTCATCACTGGGGTGATGAAAGGGGTGTGTAGTTTTCCTGTCTGCCTCTGTTGAAGTTAATGAGGCTGTGAATACTTACACAGTCTCAGGGGTTGTCCACTGTGCTCTCGTGCTGTGTCTCCCCGATGCTAAAGATCTGAACGTAGTGCATCTCTTCAGTGTCTTTGGAAACTGTCTAAGTGGTGTGCAACAGAACAGAAATGATTTGATTTGATTCAAATATTGCTGCTCCCTGGTCTGCCGTGTGTAGTTGGAGGGTTCTTTCTGGCAAAGTGGTGCACAGATCTTGCAAAAGGAGTAAAAGGAAATAACGTTCATATCCGAGGCTGCAATCTAGCAAAGGATGAGGAGGAAGGGAAACCCCTTGCTCCTTGCCTCATTTGAGAAGAAATGGTGGACAGCCAGGTGCAGGGAGGAAATCAGTGCAGCCACAGCCCCAGGTTTTCAAATGTACCTTGTAGCCTAACTTACTGTTTTTCTAAGTGAGATGTTTCCTAAGAGTGTTGGAGAGACCGAGACTATGGTTCTTACTTGCCTCCAACACAAGAACAGCACTCTAGTTCTTCATTTTGCGCTTTCCTTTTGTGTGTGTGAAAAGAAGGTTTAATCATATTTTCCATTCTTTCTAAAGCAATTTGAGAACCTCAGGGAAAAGTACGAGGCAGGAGCAATGCCATTACAGATAAGCTTCCAGATTATACACAGCTAGAGATGACAAAAATAGCACACAACTGGGACTGCAGCAAGGACAGGGATAAGGAATGGTTAAGGAGATACAAGGAAGTCCCTGAGGTTTAATGGCTGAGTAGGAAGAGATGTTAAGAGCTCTAATCGCCCATAGTAATTAACTCCCAAGAAGTACACAAGGTTCATTATATATCTTGCAAGGTATAACAAACAAGATGTAATTATTAAGTAGGGCAATTCACTCTTAAAAATTGTTACTAATCTTTCTATGAACTGTGATGAGGATGAGCAGATATAAAATATTAATTGCTATGTGATGGTTAATTAATATATCCTCAGCTTGTGATATTCCTAATTAAAAAAAAATAAAATTTATATTCACTTCAGCAAGATTAATTCCAGGATAAGATACTACTGAGTATGAGCAAAGGCCTTAAAATTCTGCCTGCCGAAAGCATGTTCTTTAGTTTTGGTCCTGGATGAATTTGATCAGTGGAAGCTGAAGATACTCATCTTGGAGAGCTTACCATAAAATGCTTTTTATAGGTGACCTGGTTTTGTAGCCTTCTGATAGTCTGATGATGCTGAAGGCAATAGAAGTGTTTCTGTTGTCTATGCGGGACAGGGGCCTTGAGATTGGTGATTCAAAATGAATGAACACCAGTTTATATTGCCATACTCCAGAAACATCATATCTCAACATTTCTTCCCACCTGTAAAGCTCTTCTTACAAAGTTTGTAGCAACAGCTATTTCTTTTCTAGTGTATTTGATATCGAGAACTTCAGTAAGGAATCATCACTTTGTATAATGGAGGCTCAGTAGCCTGTCTTGGCTCTGTTCCGTAGTGTAGTGCATATGGTCATCTTTATCTTCCCTGTCTGAGCAGTAGTAGTGCTTTACAACCTGTCCCGGATAGTGAAAACTAAATGCATTTCCCTACCTGGGACTGAGCTGTGACAAAACGTGAGCCATGGGAGACAAATTCTCTCTTCAGACTTGACCAAAGCAGGGAACTGTAAAGACTGGCTTTTAGAGTAATGTGATCTTATTTCTGCAGTGTATTTTGGAAGTGCTGTAGTTTCGTATGTATCACTAAGAAGTTATTTATGATTAAAAGCCCGTGGTTGAGCAGCAATGCAGGCAACATACATGCAGTATTGTAAGAGGAAGTTTACTCCTGAAGCTCCTCTGCCTATACTTCTCCTCCACCCCTTAAGCTCCTTCAACACCAGTTTATTCTTCTTTGCCCAGAGCTCTTCTGTGTCTGCTTTCATAATGTGGGGATCATCCTCATGTTGTATGAAGTCTGACTTTTAAGTACCCAAACTTATGAAGAGGTATTGTCTGTAATGTGGGCTTCACTGCTGAAATGTGGTGTAGAAAGCTCAAAATCAGATTGCTTTTGAACAATCTGAGTCATGAGTTGGCAGTAGTGTCAGCTCTAGCTGGCTTGCTCGAAAGTTCTCATCTTGGTACCCATTTCAACAGTCTCCGTCTGCATTACATATGAGCAGACAAATGTACCATTTGATTCCAGGTTTATAGTAACTTTATTAAAATTCAAAACCTTCTGTTAGTAGAATTTATCAATTTTAAAAATATAAGGCATTTACATATACACAGCTCTCTGGTGCAGAGAGTTACTATGAGTTTGTGAAATACAGATTCTAGACATGGTTTGTTCTTGCTTATTCAGAAAAAGCAAAGGAAAAAGTAAACCGATTATTTCAGGTTTGTTTCACATGAGGATGAAAGTGAATAACCTCTGAGAAGTCTGTGTGTAGGATAAGTCTTCCCCGTTCAAGGCTGAATAGGGTTACATTTGGAGTTACACTGAAATACTTCACGTCATCCCTTGGTGAGAGTATCCATACATCATTGTTGACTGACCTAACAGTACAATGCTGTGTATAAAAATGGAAGGCCCAAGGATCATCTCCTGAATATTGCACTGACCATGTGGTAGCCTGAAGCATGAGATTAGTTTAGTTATAGGTTATATAGGTATGAGCAACCGTTAAATTATATAGCACCTTCTCAAACCCAGCACTCAATGCAAAGCATTCTGATCCACATCAGGATGGAGGTCTACACTCATTCAGCTCTGTGGAGGTCATCTTCTATGTGAAGCTATCTGCCATTCATCTATAAATGCTATACTGGTCAGGACAGCAAGGATGAGAAGATACCTACATTCAGTTGTAAGTAAGTAGTAGCAAGCATTTCAGAAGATAAACAGTCTAATAGAGTCCAGCTATAAAACAAAGAAGTCAGCAGACATTCAACCAGTGAGATTCTGGTGAGTTCCCGTTTCTTCAGAGATTTTATTGCCAATTAATAAATAGGAATGGAAAGCAAATACTAAGGCTTTCTTCTTTGTTATGTGCGGCACTGATGATGATTCCATTTAGTTGGCCTTAGATGCTCGCCTAGGACAGGATTATTTGCCTTTGATGACACGTTTTTGGTCTATTTTCTTCATAGCCATCTGCACCCATTTCTGATCAGGGCTTACGCAGATCTTGATGCCTTTTGATGTGATAAACCTATGGGAAGAAAGAATACAAACCAGGTGGCCATTAAATTCAAGTCTCCAAACCCAGGTTTGCTGTTCTTGTTTTTTATGCAGAACATGAGGAACAATCTGGTAAAACCCTGTTACTTGCTGGAGTTTGTAGTTGTTAGTTGAAATAACAGCAGTTAGCAACATTAGTTCCCTATTTATTGTCATGTGCATATTTATTGACTTTAAAAAAGGGAGCATGGTATTCTAGTATTCTGAGATTCTATGAAATCATGATGCACATTTACCTCACGTGTACCTTCCAGGAGCGGGTCCCAGATTTGATAAAAATGCATGCTCATGAGGTCAAAAACCAAATACAGCTCCTAGCAGGAGTCAGAGTTACCCCAAACTCTACCACATGATTTTTCTCCTTGGCTCGATTCAGTGCAACTGGGCTTCTGACTGCTCCACCCTGACCCCTCACTGAGATTTTTCCCCACTTTCTGGACACAAAAGATCCGGCTGTTTGTTCATTGAGATTTCTGCCAGTGTTTGTGAGCAGCAAACATCTCCCAGCTCTCTGAGGCCCACTGCTCTCCCCTCACTTCTTCAGCTGTCTGCTTCATGGTGACTGCTTCATGGAAGGATGATCTGAACTAGGCAGATATAGTGAATTGGGCCACGAAGTGTCATCACGTGCCCTTTCCCTTCCCCCTGGTAGCATGTTTGCTTAGACAAGTCTGAAGGTGAACTGTGCATTGGATACTTACATGATGGCATTCACTGGGACTTGTTGCTTTTCATAGGTGACAAGATTTCGGATGTTCAGTTGCTGTGTAGACAGACGTACACAACTCAATTTGCGCATGGACTGACTTCCAGCACTCCCTGGAAGGGGAAAAATAGATAAATGGCAAAGGCAGTCAATACTATATCAATATTAGCCATAATTACTCAATAAATTATGAATTCCAGCAGATTTCCAGTTGTGGTTAGAACATGTGAGTCTCATGATGTACAGCCATGATACCCAGTTATACAGGAGAC
The DNA here is from genome assembly GCF_000696875.1 of Nestor notabilis. Lineage (NCBI taxonomy): Eukaryota > Metazoa > Chordata > Aves > Psittaciformes > Psittacidae > Nestor > Nestor notabilis. The sequence goes on from NW_009932166.1 coordinate 11,199, forward strand.
CTCAAGGTACTTTTTGGGATGCATCCTATCATTTCTAAAGCGTTACTGCTATTTCAGTGATGATACTAAATTTCACCTGTTCTCCTGAACAACTGCATCATCATTCTGCCCCTAGGGAGTCACTGCTTCCATAGCAGAAAAGGTATTTGGCATCATTAGGTCTGTATCATCTGCAAGTGAGTGGCCTTATGGAGTAGTGCTTAGAACTGGCACCTTTACTGGCTGGATTTCCAAATGCCATCTGAATGTGAATCAGTAATTCCCTCTACTTCCCAAGTGAAGGAAAGCAAGGCTACTAGTCTCACATTGGACATCCAAAACTAGCATTAAGAATTTGTTGAAAGGGAGGTATATCTGTCAGAAGACTAAGTGCTTACATACTCTTGCTATAAGCCTGGTTTTATAAGCAATGGTGGGTTACTTAATTCTCTCTTTCCTCTGAGATTTTCATACATTTAAGGGAAATGCACTAGTGATTAATAAAGAGGATCATGATATCAATGCAAAATTCTCTGGGCAGTTGTTACCTTACATGGTGATAACTAAAAATGGGGGCTCATTTAAGTGAGATGGACTAAACATATATGTAACTGGAAGCCTCGCTTGCTAGTTTCTGGTTTTCTCCCGCCCATCAACGATGCATTTGGGAAGGCATAAGGGGGACAAACAGAACACTGCTGCATTCTCAGGTTTCTTTTTTAAGTATTTATAGAGAAACTGGCTTGAGAACAGTCCAAGATCTGTTGAGATGACACTTGCTAAATATAAAAACTGCTTCATGTAATCTCATTATCTGTGAGGGGGTTTGTTTGTTTGGAATAATTGGAGTAGCTGACAAACACACATCAGCCTTTGGAGGAGCTGTAGCATAGCCGGTGCATGGGTACCAGCAGAGTTGCTAATTCTTGGGATTTTGTTTGCCTGAAGGAATATCTTTTCTTATCTTGCTTTAGTAATGAGCAACATGGTGTATTCTTTTTAGTGATTCATTACAAATATGTACCTTACTGCCTCAGAATGGTTTTTAAAATGTGGTGTTAAAGAGCTCAAAGATAGTTAAGCAATCCTTAATAGTCCTGGAAATATTCTTTCTACTACTAAGCTGTCTCCAGAGAATACATTCAGGGAATACTGGAAGAGCTTTGGTAAGCTTGAAAAGAAAACCAAACTGCTCCACATCTATAAGTACCCTTTTTTCTGGTGGCTTATTTTAGTTTTGGTGTGGGTTTTTTTTTTATATTTATTTTTTAATAATTCTTCTTTCTAATCTTCTATCCCTTGCACACCCCCTCGGTGTGCTTTTTCAGACTTGCTGATATTTGTGACAAATTATACAACCTGAAGAATGACATTACAGACTGGCAGTCTGTGATCGAAGCCACGTGTTGCTGAGATGAACAGCGGTAGCGTTCATCAGCGTATGCGAATGTAGTATAATGTAGCTGTAGGGGTACTAAGTCAACATACTCAGTGTGTAGCTACATGATCTTGAGAATGCTTAGCAGGTCTCAGTTTGGTTTTGGTGTGGTTTTGTGAAGATGCCTTTTCTGCGTGCTTCTCTTTGCATATACAAAAATATACAAAAAAGGGTTTGCGTATGGCTTGCATGTGAGTGTTTTCTGTGATTTTTATGTGCTTGTTTGCGTTTTATGTGTTGTTGAATCTGATTGTCTGTAAGATGTGCTTATGTGTGTATGTTTATGTTTTCACATGATACGCATAACCTAATTCAAAAGTCACAGGCCTAAACATCACTGTAGACAAAGTCATTTAAAGCATGGCTAATAAACATGGCTTGTCTCTGTGTGGGTAAATGGTTTCAAACAAGATGATAAATTGGTGAAATCAGGAAGAGAGAAAAGACCTTGTATAAATCCATTGCTCCTCTTTGCATTTTTTTGTTCCTAGTTTGCCTGTCTGTACCAAAATATTTGGCTAGAAACAAACAAATAGGCAATATGTGATATAGAACTGGAAGAACTTTTTAAAACAGGGACATTAGAGGGATTAAGCCTATATAGCTAGAGAAAGACCAAGAAAAAATAATATAATAAAAATACATATAAAATAGTATAGCTGGAAAAAGAAAAAAAAAGTGCATCTTATTCAAAAAATGTTTTGCATAAAATGTTATTAACCTATAGACCTCATTGCTTATATGGCATCAGTGAGATTAAAAGACATTGTGTCTTCAAGATTTCATTATTTTAAGAGAGAGAATAATGCACAGAAACCATAATGCACAGAAACCCTTTAAGTGTTCTAAGGCACAGAAACTCTCGTTGCTTTAAGGCAGAAGCAAACCACTAATTGGCAGGACATAGATGAAATCTCCCATAAAGCTGCCTTTCTTGTGCTTCTGACCTGGATTTCTTGTGAGTTTTGTCTTATGAATCAGCTCTGGCTGTGAATGAATCCTGCTCATCATACCACTGGTGCAATGTGGAGCAACTCCTACCTTCCTCCTGGGTTGTAAACTTACCTTTCACCTTGTGCGCAGTGAAGATGCCAAGCCAGAAGATGAGGAGGATAGCTGCAGTGTGGAGTTTCATTGCTGGTGGCTTCTTTGTCACAGCAGGGAAGAAAGAGGCTATTGTCAGCCCTCTTTCACAAAGTTTATATGTTGTCATTCAGTGGTCAGTTCCTGTGTTCACTTTAGGGGCGTCATGGTGGGGCTGACTATACGTGGGAAAAATTGAGTGGCAGTACTTTTTCTGGTGACAGAGAACCACCTCCTTTCCCCACCCATCCTTCACTAGCCCCCCTGTGAAGGTTTTTCCTGCGCAAACCCTGCTGTGGTTGCACTTGCTTCTGTGTTGCAAGTAGGGTTTATTTCAAGCTGCAAAAAGTGAGAGCTCTAGTTGTGTAGTGGAAACCTTTACCAAGTGTTCCTGTCCTTTCACACCTCCATTTGAGAGCTGTAGCTGAGCTGCACCGCAGAGGCACAGAGTAACTTTCAGAGCTACCTCTTTGACCAATGGACCACTTAAAAGGGGAACTCTGAGCTAAAGGATGGTGGAAACAAAACCTCCTTGGCTTTTTCCATAGTGGCAGCAGATGGTCACTTTAATGCATAGCTTGGGTGGGCTATCACTCCTATTTCCTGTGTATGGTGGAGTTTGTCAAAACTCTTCTGTTTTCTCCATCATTTGATATGGCCAAAACCGATATCACTATGTGCTGGGAAAAGGAAGAGTGAACACACTGTTACGTACAGAGCCAGATCCATTAGCCCTCCTGCCAGTCAGGCATAACTAAAATACATGGTTTCAAAGAGAAGTAAAGAGTTTCTGAAGTTTTTTGTTTGGTTGTTTTTTGTTTGTCTGTTTGTTTGCTTTGTGGCCTTTCTAGAATAAAGAATGGAGCCTATGAAAGTAACCAGGCAATCAAAGGGGCAGAATTTATAAGAATGAAGAAAACAGTTCATTGCATTTCTGTGCAAATATGGTGTTGATAATAGGTCTTGCTCCAATTGTACCTCTATCAAAATTGTCCTTTTTTGCAGTCTGTGCTAGTCCTATTACCCAGGTTTAGGTGTCCTTTCTATGTTGTGTTAAGGTGGTTTGAGCTACTGGACAACATTGCTGTATGGCAGTGGTTTTAGCACCTGCAATTATTTTCCAAGCAAGCTGTGGACCTCCAGGCCACACACGAAGCAACATCTGAGCCAGCATCATTGTCCAGAGCCTCTGAGCAGAAATGTCCTCTCATGCTTTATGCTCTTACGCTCTTTCAGAAGAAGCCCATGGAGACCCAGCCGGGCCTGGTGTCAGTAGGTAAGCACCAGGCTGCCTGATGCCTGAGACTGCGAGGCAGTGGTGCACGTAGCTGTCAGGGCAAAGCCTCAAGCAGGTGTCCATTCATGCAAGTCTGAAGTTTCCCCTGCTCTTACCTGCAGGCCTCACCTCAGCTGGTTACTTCCAGTTTTCCAAATTCTTGATAACATCAATGTTAATTGCTTTGCATGGGGAAACACAGCATGTGGAAGTTAATTCCCTAAGATTCCTCAGGCAAATTAAGATTGAGCTGAGAACTGAGCTATAATACATGGCTCCTAGGCTGTAATAGCTGGTCCGTAACCTCAGGAACAATCTGCAGGTCTTGCAGGTAGAGAAGACGCTGCTTGGTTCCCTTGTATATACATGCACGTTCTTTGTTCCTTTTAGTTTAATTCTCTCATCTTACATACACCATGCAACCTAGGGAAAAGCAATGGCAAAAGTAGACAGTAAGCAGGTGTAAGGTACTTCCTGCTTTACTTGAATGCCTGCTAAACCCACTTGCAACCCTAATGAAGTTGCAACAAAATGGAAGCCAGATGTTCAGCCAAAGCCCCTAAAGGATGTGCCTGATGCCACACAGGGGGAGTAACGCCAAGGCCAGGGGAGTAACTATACGGACCTCAACAGCACTACTGGGAAACCTGTCTTAAGTTTGTGTCCAAGCAGTGTAGCACCCTGGTGTTTTGCTGAACACCACCTGAAATCACTCCTTGAGTGAGATGTTCTAACTTTTTGGTACTTGTCAGCTTTGAGATGCAAGGTAGCAGCTTTGTCATTGATGCTTGAGAGAAGTTTTCTCCCTGTTAAGAGAACAGATGCTCCCTCACTTCTGCTCACTGAAATGGTATGTGCATGTATGTATATAGTCACTGTCTACAGCTTTGAGAGGAAGGGTCACCAGTTGTATTGAACATGAGCTAGCTCAGAAAAAGTCAGTCCTTCTAACAGAAACTTTGTGGGTTGTAGATTCATCCTTGAGGTGTCCTTAGAAAGCCTGTTGCTTCTTCAGTTTTCCACCACTCTTAAGGTGGGATAGAAAAATTGCCCTGTTGTAAGCTTTTCCCCTCTGTAGCTCTCGTTTGCTGTGGCCTCCTAGGATGTTCTGTGTAGCTGGCTTACGTCCAGTGAAGTCTGTGTTTTGGAGGAGTTTTGTGGGCTGGAGTCCCACAGCTCTCTCTGGATATTTGATGATCTCCCATATTCTAATGTTGTATAAGGCTCATTTTGCTTGTACTCTAACACCAGTGTGCATTGCCTCTGTGCTGTGGCAAAAGCTTAGTGCAATATGATCAGATGTATAGCCTTTCTGTTTTCTTGCTGGTAAGTCGTATTAAAAAAGTAGCTAATAAGTGCCCAAAGTACGTTCCTATTACTGCTTCTCAGCTCTAGTTAAGTTGAATGCTAATGATACTTGTCCTGGGGCTTGACTGCCTCCTTGTATGGCTCACTCATCGCAGGCTGCTTTCAGAGCATTCTGGAATAAAATGATCATTTGCAGTTTGTGATACATCCACAGACAAAACAGATGGTATGATTATGGAATTTTATGGAATTAAATATTTGTTAAATAAAATATTGGAATATTATTATGGAATTGTTTGAGAAGTCTGAATTCTGGAGAAAGGTGTCTAACTTTACCATGATGCTTCCCATGCCCTCGGCTACAGGTATGATGTTGTGTGAGCCATGAGAACTGCTCCTTCTCCTCCCCTCCTCATCTTGTGTTTAACACATGCACTCTTTGCTGAGGGAAAGCAGGTCCAGACAGCAGATGTTGCAGGTATAGTTGTGTAGTTGTATCACTGTTCAACCTTTGCAGCCTGCTCGTGTGCAGAAAACCACAGGCTTTGAGTTACTTTCCCAGGCTTCCGATAAATCATGGGGAGAGGCTGAGGGACACAGCCATGGGAAAGGACAGCAACAGCAAGCTCCTGCTTGAGGAGTTCAAAACTTAAAGATGTGCTAGCAGCCTTACTATCACTTTTGAAGAATAAATCAGGGCATTCAGTGATTTTAAGAAGGGACTTAGGAACCTCAGCTTAGACCCATCTGTATCCCTGACAACTGTTTTTAGGGTGGGAGATGTCATCCTCAGGCGATACATGTCTGCCTCTATTATCTACAAAAGCAGTATATGCATGTATCTTATGCCAGACATGGTAAGCGAGTGAAGTTAGGCGGGATAAATCTGACTCCAGTGTATTTTGGGTTTGCATTGTTTCTTAACAGTTGGAGTAAGAATTACCAGCAAGTGACATCCAGCTTTCCTTCCCCCTTTGCCCCCCGTCACTTTTGCTCTGTAGATTTCTTGCTGATTTCATAGGTACCTGAGCAGTCTTTTTCATTCATATTGTAATGGAGTAGAAACAAACACATTCTTGGTGCTCACATCTCAGCTCAGAGACAATGACTTTCAATCTCATTTGATCACTTAAATCACATTTTCGATAACTACTCTGTTTTGTGCTGGTTTGGCAGAACTCTTCCTTTAGAAACATAAGCCTATTAACAATACTTTCTCTTAATCATAATAGAGTTTTTGCTTGTAGACCATATGTTTCCACTACCATACTTCCAGCTCTTCCTGCCAGCTTTTCCCTGGTCCTGCTAACATGCTTCTCCCTTGAAGTATCACGTGCTCTTAAATAAGTTAGTTGTATCAAAATTTTTCCTTAGTTATCCAACTTGTAGCATTCAGATATGTAAAATTAGACTGAGAACGATTTGATTTGAAAGGGACCTTGAATCAAACATACGAAGGCTACTCTATGCTCTAGTCAAGTCTGCAGTCAGCTGTATTCAGGCATGCACCTGTCTTGTTGATGTTTTAAGCTGACTTGACATGAATGTAGTATTCTTTGGTCTTTCTCTCATTCAGTGTTGTTTTGTTTTCCAATGAGCCCTTATGCAATGACCCAAGATTTTACAAGAGAAAGACTCTGATCCTAATCTTGGTCTTGTGTGTTTTGGTTCTTTGTAAGATGCATAGCAGGAAGCTAACTAAGCACAGGGAAATGCTGTTGCTGCGGAAAATCACAGGGGTCACTATAGTTCAATTCAGTGAAGGTATCTAAATACTGCACATGCTGAAACAGGAACCGAATACCTCTGGGAATTTGTGGAATATTCTCAGTCCATCCTATTGCTTGTTTTCTTCCTTGTTCTATTTTGTGGTCTGTTTGGTTTGTTTATTTTTCTTCTTTCTCTTCCTCAGATCTCATGTAAAACAGAGAATGCAGATTTTGTTTAGCACTTCTTCCTGTGCACACCGTATCATAGGATCATGGATGTGGGAACCAAATCTTACTCTGTTAGTCTTCAGGAGAAGCATCAAACCTATTGTGTGACAAATAAATATACTTCTTGGTTAACCATGGATAGTCAGTGTCTGTAAGACACTAGAGAAAGATGGGAACCAAATTGCTGCTTCTGGTTAAACCTGAGCTTTCCTCAGTGTCGTGGTTCAAACGACAAAAAATTGAAGAAGCTCAGATGCTTATGTTTTCTCAGTGGGGAACAATTTTCAACTGTACTCATGCTTTGGAGAGAGCCCCTTAGCCAATTTGTATGTGTTTGGATTCCTTTGCTCCATCACAGGGAATATGTTGGAGAGCTAAGATTGTTAGGGGAAGGAGGGAGTTACAGTATAAGAACAGACATCAGTGGTATTTGTATGCCTCACTCTCATCTATTGCACATGTGCTGTTATTTACAATTACACAGACTTGTTCTTATCACTGCCCTTAATTACTTCTGCATTACACAGTCATGTCTATTTTAGTGAATGTTTTAATGGATGGGGGGCTGTGTAAAAGAGAATCACAAATAAACCAGCAGGTTCCAGCCAGCAGAACCAGTAGCCCTGGATTCACCTTTCAGTCCTTTATCTACTAACTTCTCCTGCCTCCACCCAAGAATTATTCTAACTCTTCAGCATGTGTTTTCACGTGCCAGAGAAATCAGTGCATGCTCTCCACATGCTTGTGGCTGCCCAGTCACATGTGCTGGCAGACTGCTGCATTGACTACCCCTATTCTGCTGGCTTTTCCCCACAGTGGAGGTACTGTGCTGAGTCTTTCTCCTGTTCAGTCACAGGTTTGGGAAAAATTGTAGGGATTTCTGCCTTTTGTTTAGCATTGGTTGAAATTGGCTAATGGATTAAAAAAAAAATAACAAAAATTTAAGGGAAGGCAGACAAATAATGCAAAAATCCTTTTTTGAAAATGTCACCTTCTTGAACTTTCCAAAAGGGAACCCTTGGGATTTATTTCTTCTGTTTTTTCCCCACATAGTTGATATCTAATAAGTGCATGTGTTAAAAAGAAAAAAATATACTTGTATGCATTTTTGGTAACCAAACCTTCATGATGGCCTGCGACAGAGTTTAACAAATTGGACAAATTCTAATTTGCAGTTACAATGCTAACCCCTATGGCTTCCGGGGGAAAAAAGAGAGAAGATAGGAATTGATCATTCCAGAATCCTTGCAGGAGAGATCCATGGGTTTTCTTTTCCAATGAGGATTTTTTTTTCTTCCTTCAAAGCATTACAGTAGCCTGTGGAGTAGGTACTTTTTGACTTCATCACTCAGATGAAGAACTGTCACACTTTCTAACCACGCCACTGGTGAGGTACGTTGTCTTGCTTCACACTGGTTACTATCATCTGACAACTCTGGGCCACATCCTGTTCCACAGAGTGTTACGGAACTTCTTAAAACTGATCGCAGCACTTGATCCTCATCTGCCCTATGAAATGAAACATGGTGCTCATGCAGCTGTACCCTTAAGAGATACAGAGAAGTGTTTTCCTTTCATCTGGCTTTTATATTTCCTTAGCCATTTGCACAGTGAGCCCGTAACAGCAGGAGACTCACTGTGCAAATGAGGGCTTAAGTGAGAGGGGCAAGGAAGAAAGAGCTCAGCTTACAGGGGCCTGCAGCAAACACCCACTCTTGAGAATGTTCCACTCTGAACTTTCCAAAAGAGAGTCCTTGGTGTTTATTCGTTCTGTGGGGTTTTCCTTTGACAATGACTGAGTATGAAGCATGTGTTGGACAAATGCACCAGTCTACACCCGAGCTCACGGTGGTGACTGGTGCAATGTGGGAGGCAAGAGGGCTTGGGAAAATTCCTCCCTCCCCCCTCAAGTTAGCATTCATTTTATTCTTTGCCATTTCAGAGATCAGGCTGTGACTGTTAAATGCTGTTTCACTTTTCCTTCACAAGCTACTTCTATCTTTCACTAGGGGCTGCAACCCCCCCCGCATTGTGTCTAAGACAGCAATAAATTAAGAGCTCCCTCCCATGGTTATCATATTTCTTGCACTTCAGCTGATTTCAGCATGGTCATGGGCCACTATATTCTCCCTGCTCCCATCCCTCCCATGGTTCAGCTTGGCCCCATATGCAGCCCTCCAGCCTCTCTAGCAAAGCATGTCAGATGTGCTGAATGTCCTCGCTCTCCTCTCATAGGCAAACCCAGACCAAATTAGCCACACGTCAGAACGGCCAGTACAGCTAACTGCTTGTTCCAGGTCTAGTTTCAGATTATCAGTTTGCTCTCTGTGTACTAGTTTATTTACTGACATAGGACACTGGTTTCTTTCATCCCCTATGCTACCTTCTTTGAGATAGAAAATGGGGAAAATAATTGTCTACAGAGAATGAAAAGGATGCTACTTGTATTATACTATCAGAGGCATGCATAGGAATAGGTGATCTAATCTCTGCTTGATGGGGCAGTTTGTACTTCATAGCTACGTAGGTATTGATGGAGCCCCAGGTGAAATGGGATCAGAGTCAGGTTATTCTCACTAGTTAAGAAAACTGGGGACTGTCCTACCTATTTATCCCAGTCCTTTCCTTGCTCTGGCTCATCTCTCTGTTGGTCCACCTGTGAGCTATTTTGCCTTCTCTCACCAACTACAACCAGCAGATTCATTGTAATAACACTGCTCTTGCATAGCACTTACCTCTCCTGAGGTTCTCAAAGAGTTGTAAGAGTACTGGGAAGTATACTTAGCTCTCCTATCACAAAAGAGAAAACAGTTCTGCTGAGATACTGTGCTGTAGGAGTGCACTGTTCCTCAAAAATTGGTTGTGGAGAGGGCGTCGTAGCTCTATGGCACCACTATCTTGGCTGGATTCCTGTGCTCTTGTCAGAGGATAGAGGTCTGTTGTAAAATAAACTGTATGGCCTAGGTCTCATAGGCATTAGGAAACAGCTTCTGTGAAATAGTTAGGATATAGCCTCTCACCTTGAGTTAGCAGTAGCATTTTTCAGTGGCAATTTGCTGAGGTTATTAATGTTTAGGTAAGATCTGTATGTATAATTGTTTGGCAATGGAGCCCACAGGAGGTGTGCAGATCTGGTGCTCCCTGCAGAACTGCAGGAGTTCCCTCACAGAGTACTGGAGCTGGGAAATTTGCAAACTCTTTGGCTCTGTCTTCTCAATTTGTGCCTCAATCCGTCCATCAGAGACTTGGCTGAGCCTTGTAATCGTGATTTGTTCTTCAGCCTCAAAACACTCTCATACTCTCACCTGATCTCTTCTTCTATGCCTCGTGATTAAATACATCTCATTCCTATGTTTTCTCTTTGTGGAGAGCACAGCTCCCATTGCAAATCAGCTTGACAGTTCATCAGCTGGATCAGGGTCCAAAGCTCTGCCAGGTTTCTCTAAGCTCTTGTGTGTCCATTTGCTTCTCCTCTGAGTGGGGTGAGACAAGGTGAGTCAAGGAGGCTGCTCCCCCTTCTTTCAGACCTTGGCTTGTAGTGTAGCTAGCTTCTGCAGGGCATATGGGCTGTGTTACAGTGCCACTGTGCCATCCGGCTACTAGGACTCATCACCTCAGTGTATGGCAGGTAAGTACAAAGAGAAAGGGAGGGAATGTGGAGCTTCCAGAGAACATTATAAGAGGCAGTGGATAGAGGTAGCTGCAGTCTGGTCCAGCTAAGTCACAGTCTTTAATGGCTCATCTGCTCCCTTATTACCTAGTCTCTAATGATTTAAGCTTTAGCTTAGGGAGAGAAAAGATTGAAAGGTGTGCCATGAACCCAGGGTCTTAAACCTGAAAGAATTAGCTAGCCTGAGGAACTAGGGGAAAAGAGAGATTGCGAAGAGGAGAGACTGGTAGGCAAGTGTTAAGCCTCCTGTCTCTGGACAGAAGTGTTAGAAGAAGTAGAGAAGAGGAGGGACTGTCAAGGATTTGGAGTCTTGGTTGCCTTGGGGAAATGCGGCCTAATAAAATGGAGTTCAAGGGCAACCTCAGCTGGCTTATTTTGTTGTGAGGAGAGAAGCTGAAAGTTGTTTGCTATATTGTGAACACCCCACATTCTTCCCAGTCAGAGACCAGAGAGGCTGATCTTGGACCTGCTCTGGCATGCTGGTATCTCACTGCCAGGTTAGAAGGAGGTGCCTTTTCCCAGCAGCTATTCTCTGCAGCAGCCTTTGTTATGCAGATCAGGCTAGGTGGACTGCTGGTCCTTTCAGATCTGAAAGAGATCTTAAAACCATTTCCCTCAGCAGACCATCCCTTGCAGCTATTCAGTTTCAGCTGACTTTGGGCATGACCTTTTTTAGGCATCTTCAAAGCAGGGGCAAGGAGGATCAAGTTCAAACAGGTGAGAATCAGGTTTTGTGCTTTCAAGATCCTGATGGCTGGTTTTGCCTTGGAGGCTTCTTGCACTCTGCTTTCTTTGTGCGGGTAGCTCTAGCTGGAGACCAGAAAGGCAGGAGGCTGGTGAGGCAGAACAGAGGTGGTTAAAAATCAACAGGGTGTATCAGCCAGAGATAATGTACCATGCTTTCAGAAAGGGAGAGAAATGACTCCCAGTGCTGTTATTTCAAGGCCGTAATTTCATGTAATAATGGCTGAATGTGAAGATCTCTTTTTAGTGGCTGACTGTTGAGGAGCATTTACTTTTGCATTTTCTTTTCTAGGCTGTTGTTCAGTCTGTTTACAGGCACCGTTGCGCAGCGCAGAGACCTGTTCTCCTTTGCTGCTTACAGCAGCAGGGCAGGATTGTGGGTTTTTACACAAGCTTGGCCTTGATAAGCTACCAATACCTACTGAAGTGTAGCTCACTCCTGCTTGAAACCGGGCGGTGTGTACACCTGCACCACCAGCTTTGCGTGCCTACGCTGCCATGGTTGCAGCCAAACTGGCTGCCTGCTCCCAGGGGCTGAACTCCCCAGCGCAGGTACGGTCTAACTAACACTCTGCAGAGCAGCAGGATCTGTCTGCACATCAGACCCTGTAGTGCTGGGAACTCTGAGCACTAAAAAGGGGTTCTCTGGGCTGCTTCTAAGGGTTGTGGAAATAGGACTAAGGAAAGCCTGACAGTGGATTTGGTTTCATGGTGTGGAGTCTGTTTCCCAAGGGCAAGTTTTTTAGGGGTGAGCATGTTGAGAAGGTTACAAATCACTGCACTTGAAGGATTCTAATTTCTAGGCCAGAGCATGGGCAACTATTTGATTTGGGCAGAATAATAAAAATAATGGTCTTACTTCTGAATGAACTGGATGACCTCTACTGTATTTATAGATACTTCTGAAGCCTCTTTCATCATAGGCTTGACCTGCTCCAAAGGAATTTTTAATCATTCCTCTCAATATGACAATACGAGATCAGGCCTGCCTAGTGCAGTGTGGGCAAGGGAACACAAGAAGAGCACTTACATAAGGTGCACAAAATGTTGCATGTTTTTTGTCACATCTTCTATGTGATGCATGGATTTGTCCCTATTTTACCTGACCACTAAAGGAATTGGAGAGAAAAAAAAGATATTCAGCTGAAGCAGAGCAGAAAAATGTAATTATTTATATCTTCCACCTTCTTTGCTGTAATTGTTAAACAGTGAGCCTTCACCAGACCATCTGGGTTACATGATTGGGTTCAAGCTAACAGCAACCTGTCTATCCAAAGTTATCCATTCTTTTACATCTTGGCGCCTCAAATTCCTTGACCCACAGGATCAAGAGTACTTTTCAGCTGGTAATTTGTTCAGGTTCAGAAACAAGAAATGTTGGCTTGTGAAAGCATTTAAACGTATCTAGGACCTGATCTGGATTAAGCTGAGGAATATTTCTGAAAGTCTGCTATAGTCTATGTCATGAAAGAGTAAATAATATTCCATACCAGAAACATGAAAGCTGAGGTAAATGAACCTCCTGACTTTTTGAGGATCACTAGGGACATTTCTAAAGGCTTCCCGTCTTTGTTCCCTCTGTTTCATACCTGAGGATTCAGCTTGTGCGCAGGGATGACACCTCTCTGCCCTTCCAGAGGGGTTGCACAGCAGGTTCTTTCCAGGGCAGGTTTTGTTTTTCGTTCCTGTCTGGCAGTGGCTTCAATTGAGAGATTCCACATCATTGCGGTTGTTCTTTAGGCAAAGAAAAAGGCTTCTCTTTTTTTTTTTTCTTCTGTTCTTTTAGGAAGTATTCTGAAAATCTGGGTCTGTGTGTGTACTACTCATCTCCTCCTGTAACCTTTTGCATGCTACTTATATCAGCTGTGTCTGCCCAGTGAGCATACCGTTACTTTCTTCTTTTCCTTTATTTAAAATACATGCTTTAAAGAGATTTGGGTACATGATAACCAACTTTTTCAATCCTGAACTCCTAGAAGTTGAAGGCCCCTAAAACACGAGGTTAAATTAAAAAATCATGGCACTTTTTTCATCAAATGAGGAATTTGCTTTTCTGTGCTGTGAATTTGGAGTATTTACGAACGTGGTCATGTGACCAGCATTTTCTTCAGGGTCTTGAGGGAAAGACCTCCTGAAGCAAAGTTAGGGAATGTGTCCTCATTGTACCAGGAATTCTGGCAGTGTTGAATGTCAGGTGGCAAGTCCCTTGGGCACTGCTCTAAAGTAACGCTGGGGTTATGGTTTCCTTGTTTCTTCAGTTGGGCATATGATACGGGTATATGATAACCAACCAAAGTAGTTTTATTTTAATGAATAAAATGCGTGTTAGCCCAGCATGGGAAACCAAACCTATACCTTCACTTGCTGCTTCTCCTCTCACTCACTTTGAAATGACATGGTGAATATAGGTCTTGTCCATGAAAACAACTGGATGGCTTGAAATGTATGAAGGCACCCTGGTGCGAAAATGTTTTCACATGGCAAAAGCTGGACAGGCTTCACAGTTTTTCCTTTCATCTTAAAGTATTCTGTTTGACCTCAGGCTTTTCTGGGGCTGTTGGCAAGTAAGTGTGTGCTCTTACACACCACTAGTTAACCAGAGTGCTTTGGTGCTGGCTGGTTTTGCCTGCATGCGTACTGTTGCAGAGTGGCAATTTCAGGAGGCACAGAGAGCTTGCTGTGTTTTTCCTGCTTTCTTTAAAATCCTGGACTCCAGAGAGACTTTGGTCAGCGTGAGCTTCCCGTCCTGCCCCTGCTTGCATAGCTGTTTTCCATACAGTTCGTGGGCAGGGAGCAAGGTGCTTCTCTAGGCCTGCCCAGATTCAAAGCTGACCTAATGGGTGACAACTGCTGTCAAAACTGTGCTCTGACCCCACCTGGACCTGGCTGTTCCTGTTTCCCTTGATAATAGACAGCATGGTAGTGAGTGAATGCGGTCTTGGGGCCGCTTTTACCAGAGGGTGTGGACCTTGCCAATGAATTTTGGGATCCTATTCTGAGAATGTGAAAGGCTGTCAGCTTATATAAAGTCTTATGCAAGAAATTATTCTGGGGAGAATTCAAAGCTGATTTTTCCTCCCACCTGTGGCTATCCATTACATTTTGCCTACGTGTTCTTTCCATGCCTTTTTTATTCTTTAGTGAACTTAATACCTAAGCTACTGAGCACATTAGTAATGCTTGATTGCAGCCCCTAGCCCTTGTGCTTCAGTGCTGTAGCTCTGTTATTCTAGAAGCGGGAATGTCCTTGGCCTTTTACTCAGCTACTCCATGGGCAGGAAACAACACCTCGTTAATATCTTTTACTGACCAGTGATTGCTAGGTGTTGCTTTGTGGAATGAGAGAAGGAAAAGGCTCTTTTTTGGTATTTGGCCTATCTCCGGGATATTTATAGGTCTACTCTGCCTATAAATAAACTCGTAACTGGAATTTTCTCACTACGAGTTATTGATGGACTTAGTGTTGTGCCAGCATGGCTTGATTGAATGAACACAGTCTGGGGCCTGCTGCACTGTTGATAGGGGATGCCAGGTGCTTTGGGGCCATGGGGAGTGGGCAGCTTAGGGGGAGTGGTGCCCTCACACCATAAAGCAGGGGACACTCATGGAAGCACACTGTCAGGGCCTTGGGTACACCATGGAGCACCTTATAGCAAATATAGGAGCACAAGAGGCACTCATCACTGCTGACTTCAAGTCTGCTTTCACTTCAGTTATTAGCAGCTTGATACTGGTATGAACTCGTAGGACCTAGTTCTTGCCTGTCTCACATGCCATACATGAGGTCAAATTGATCATGTGTGGTGATGGAAATTTGTCTTTCATGGTAGGTTTTTATCTCAGTGGAGAAACTGAGTGGTGCTGGCCTGTAACGGTAAGGCATAGAAGTGTAGATAACAGCTTTTGTGTACGGGGATAGTATATACTCTAAGTTACGTTTACTCTCCGGTATACTTCAAATCTTGCAGGGTGGATTTCTTTGAATAATGAGTTTCTTGCATTGATTCATCTGTTTAGAAGGACCTTCCTTCATCTCATCCTGCATTTCTGAAGAACTGCTGATTTTCTGTACTAACTGTGCACAAATACTGCGCTGCTGCTGGGGAAAGGCAGATCCCTCTGTGTTCAGTATATCCTGAGAGTCAGAAGTGATTCACACTTTAATTTTTCAATTTAGCATTAAAGCGTTAGTCCAGATATATTCTGAAAGAAAGGGACTTTCACTCAAGTTACCACAATACTGTTTCTGCTTGCTTCTTAGTGATCTCCTGTGTGGCTATTTGCCAGAGGTAACAGCAGTGGTGTAATAAAGGTGGCTAACAGGAAGGGAATACACGTGGAGAAAAAATCACACAACACAAGCATTTCTGCAGAAAACTAAACCTAAAAATTGTGCTTATCTGGTGTAGAGATGGAAGATTGCAGTATGACTTGCATCAACAGTTGAAACTGAGAAAATTAAACTCAGATTTTCAATTTTGGATTCTTAGAACTGAATATTATTTATGTCTAAGGCATTGCTAACCCACAGTTATTTGATAAATAATGATAATTATTATGCTTAATACAATAAATAGTTCAGAAGCTTTTTCACAAATTATTCTCAAATTAGGATGAAAAGAATTTGATGAGATTAAATAATTTTCTACCAGCCTATCACTAGGAGCTACAAGTCACTTCAATTTTATATCAATAAGCTTAAAATCATCTTTTAATTGGGTGACTTTAATTACATTTTTTTTGTACCCATATTTTACTAAATCAAGTGTTGTGGCACTAACTATAAAATGGTTGTGATTGTTGTAATAAATTAAAAATCATTACACAAAATGGTGGGGTTTTTTTAACTAATAAAGATATCCTGTAGCTGTGTATATTTAAGCAATTATACAAAAATATTTTTTTGCATTCTAATATTGCCATTATAGTAAATTTAGGAAAAAGTGAATGAAATATGTCACATGTATAGTGTAATTAACTTTCTACTTACCATTTGTATCAAGTTAATTTTGGAAGGAGATGGGAACACAGATTCATACATTAAAAACCAACATTCTAAATAATGTCTAATATGACTTACTAGGTTTTCCACACTGACCAAGTTTGGAAATATTCAGTATAAGTTGTACTTTACAGAATTCTGGATTGCAGCACTGAACATGCCAATATAGAAACTCTGTAGGTGCTGACATTTGAATGAATAGAAACTTTCTTAATTCAGGAAATCGTTTGTTGTACTTTATAAATAAAGTGGGATATGATAATTTAGTTAAAAGCATTTTACCCCATTCTTTCTGTAAAAAAAAAATTAACTTGTTTAACTATTTACAGAAACTCACTGATTCAATAAATGACAGTTTTCAATTGCTTAATTTATAGTGTTATAATTAATTATTAACATTTGCTGCTTTAAGTTCATTTGAAACATGAAAAAGGTTCATTTGTTAAAGTATAATAGTATCAGAGAAAGATATGACTAAAATGAAAACCTCTGTTCTAATATGTTGAATAATTTATTTTTCTCTGCCTTGTTTACTTATAAAAAATACGAAGTTTCAGAAAATATAAAACTACCTTATTAAGTATAACGACTGCTGAAATTAAAGAAAATAATAAGCAGTGATTACAGCAGTTTGCTGTGGGTGGTTTGGAGTAAGAGCTAAGGCTTCTAATAGCAATAGAAATCTAGTTTTCCCTCATGCTGAAACTAATTTAAGAGGTTTATTTATTGCCTGCCTGTACTTTAAATTACCGGAATGTATTTAAACTCTGTGCAGGAGATTAAACGTCTGTGCAGGTTTAGCTGGTGCTGGATGTAAGATTGTTCTGGATTTCATATGGCAGTAGGTTCTCTCCTTTGTCACATGGCCCAGAGCATATTTGCAGTATGAGGAGTACCAATGGGACGCACATTGCTGGTGACAAATCCACCTCAGCTTATTTTCTTGCAAGCAGCAGTCCTGTGAAGTTCCAAGTTATGCTTTGTGTATGTTGAGTCAGTTAGATATATAAACAACTTAAAAACTGCAGAGTTGTAACTCATAACTCTGATTTTAAAAAAAACCACAAACAACCCCACATTATTTAATAAGTTAGTCTATATTCTGCTCCATTTTTGGCACTGAGGTTGAACTGGTAAGCAGTTTTGGGATATTGCTTTGTTTGCTTCATTTTATTCTTTATCCTGCTGTTTCTAATGTCGTCACTCTTTGTGGCTTTGATCAAAGAAAGCCTTGAAACCTTTCCTCCTCAGCTCTTAAGAAACTAGAACTGTAGTTCAACTAAATCCATAAATGTAGAACCCAACTCTCTCCTGTTTATGGAAAGACAGCCCTTCTCAGTGTGGAGACATATACCTCTTCCATGAGGAATCTAAACCAGATAATTAGAAGGTTTGGTACATCCAAAAGAATTCTGCAAAGTAACTTTGTAAAATGGTGTATATAAAACCGTGGGGTTAAAAAAACATTTCCTGTATGTTTAACAGAAACAAATGTAGACTTTTTTTGTCTACACTTATTAATGTAGACTTAGTGGAAGTGTAAAGCTAACATTGTGAAAGATAGGAGATAAACAGAAGGATACAACTGGAAATAACCACATTGACTGAGTCCATCTCAGGCTGACTGAAGTGCAGAAAGTAAGCACACAGATTCACTAATGGATCCATTTTACTGCCTTAGCTCTAGTAATCTATCATGAACCAAGATCTGCCATTTTTCCAGTTGCCTTCATTTTATTCCTTGCAAGCAAAATGTGCATGTAACACCTATGTTGGTGATACAGCCCAAACACGTATGTCCGTCTTTATGGTTTGTTACAAGATGATAGCATTTGTACTTTCTACGCTTTCTTCTTCCCTTCACCAAATTATGGTTTATTGGCCTCGGTTTCTACTGTTTTCTTCTACTGTTGATGCTTACGGTTGGAGTGATATGACAAACTAGACAAAACCACAGAAGGTTTCTACAGGATGAAAAGAAAACTTGAATATTTAATGTGTGGAATATTTGGTTATACATATTTATTTTTTTTTACTTTTTATTCTAATTGTGAACTATTTTAATGGAATTATCATTGCCAGAGTACTCTGAGCATTGACGTGCTATATGAATTTGCTATTTTATCTTAATCTTGGGCTCAGCAAGATCACTGGGTCAGGATGCTATCAGATTAAATAAATTACCTTTAAAGTAAAAGATTGCATACTGGCAGAAATATTCAATCATCTAGGCTATGTATTAAATTGCTTCTTTTCCATCTTGTTCTGAATGTTATGAATAATTTATATCTGAAGATTGTTTACACATTTTTGTCTAACAGTCACCTGATGGGCAAGAAGTGATGAGACATTCTTAAAAGTCCTTCTAAATGTTTGATTTGTTGTCTGCTATCCAAAGTAGAGTCAGCTGATCAGTCCTGATTCCACAGGAAATGGAGCAGCATTGGCTGCGTAAGCTTGAAGATGGGTTACCTCTTTTCTTCTATCCAATTTACATCAACATAGGTGATCCTGTAATTGCATTGTGCATCTTATGTCTGTCTGTGGTTTCATCATTTATTCATAGATATTGGGCTAATATAAGTGTAACAGTCACTTCAGTTGATAGCTTTAGGAAGGATATTTTCGGCGTAAGAAAGAATTTGTCATCACAATAAGATTCAGGAACTCCAGTCTTGCACCAAGAACCATTGTGACAGATAATAGGGAAATATGTAACAGCATATCACTCTGTGAAGGACAAGCCTACAACCTAAGTAAATAAGCTGAAAGGTCTATATCAAACAGGCGTCTGAAACATATATGTGTTAGATTTGATGTGTTTCATATCAGATTTTTACGTAAGGATGGCAAGTCCTGTGTATCTCATTGGATATGCAATATTAATATCTCACTGCAATAGCACCAACTAGCTTGTTTACAGGCCGGAAGGCCTTCTAGCCCATTTCTCCTTCACTCTGCCTATCAGGTACATAGGCAGGGGATGAAATGTTTTCTTTTCAAGGAATTTCTGTCACAGAAGCTTCCATGGTCAATGCTGACCCAAGTAAGAGTTCATTAGACTTCTGCTGTGTTTCCTCCTGTGTGCCTTTACTGCTTGCACACACTGAGAAGGGAACAGAGAAATAGGAAAGTAACTCTGAATCTAGTTACTGAAATTGAGAATAACTCAAAGATGTTCTTGGAAAAGGCAAAGCTCAGCTAAACAATCTGTTTTACACAACAAAAGAACTGGAGCTTCTTAGTTACATTCATAAAACTTCTCTCCCCGCTGTCATTGATTTAAAAATTAAATTAGTATGTTCATCTACATGACAGCTAAAGAGAGAGTACATACTCATGTTGATGGGGATGGGAACTGTTAAACTAAAAAAGGGAAGTGTCGTTATTAAATCCAGTAAGGTGAAAATTTAGAATAAATACCAAGAGTATGATTAATAATCAAATGTCTATAAATATATAGTAGTAGTATAGCGTGAAAGGGAACTGTTACACTTTTTTTACAGCTGAAATACCAACAGATAAAACCCACTGAAAGGCTACCTACTGACCGTCTTGCAGGGCCAGGGATGTGTGGTGGATTAGCCCCAGCAGGCAGCTCAGCCTCACCCAGCTGCTTGCTACCCTCCCTGTGGGACAGGGGAGAGAACTGAAAGGGCAAAATGGAGTAAACTTGTGGGTTGACATAAACACAGCGTAATAGGTAAAATAAAAGCTCAGTGTGCAAGCAAAGCAAAACAAAGAATTCATTCTTGCCCTGATGGATAGGGGCAAAGCAGTTGACATTGTCTACTGGGACTTGTGCAAAGTGTTTGACAGTGTCCTGCTCGACATCTTTGCCTCTAAACTGGAGAGACATCAATTTGATGAATGGACCACATGGTGGATAAGGAATTGGCTGGATGGCGCATGCAGAGAGTTGTGGTCAACAGCTCAATGTCCAAATGGGGTTTTTTACACAGTTCTTTACTGTGAGGGTGGTGAAGCACTGGAATGGGTTGCCCAAACAAGTGGTGAATGCTCCATCCCTGGCAGTGTTCAAGGCCACGTTGGACAGAGCCTTGGGCGACATGGTCTACTGTGAGGTGTTCTGGCCCATGGCAGGGGGATTGGAACCAGATGATCTTAAGGTCCTTTCCAACCCTGACCATTCTGTGATTCTATGATTCACTACTTCCCATTGTCCTGTAGGCACCCATTGTTTTCAATCTGTGGGAAAGTAGGGCTTTCTAACATGTAATGTTTCCTTGGGAAGACAAATGCCGTAATGCTGAACATTCACCTTTCCTGATCCTTCTCCCAGCTTTTATTGCTAAGCACAATGTCGTATAGTGTAGAATATCTCTTGGGTAAGTTGGGACCAGCTGTCCCAGCTGTGTCCCTTCCCAACTCCTTGTGCACCCCCAGCCACTTGCTGATGGGGTGAGAAAGAAGAAAGGCTTTGATGTTGTGTAAGCACTGCTCAGCAACAGGTAAAACATCCCTGTTTTATCAAGATTGGTTTGGTCACAAACCCCAAACATAGCACCATATGAGCTATTATGCAGAAAACTAACAGCCAAAACCAGTACAGGATAAGATATCACTTGCCTTTTGAAATACAGAGGACTGAGAATTATGGCCTGTAGCATTAGAAGTGGCTGGAATTGTTAAATGAGGCTAAAAATTTCATGATGCGAGTCTATGAACAAGGCCTCCTGGGGAGCTGCCTCAATTTGCTTCATTTTATATCTTTTCTTTTTTTTTCTTTTTTTTTTTTTTGTCTACATAATCATGTGCTTTCTTTGTTTGTTTCTTTTTTGTTTTCATTTGTTAATGTTGGTCTATGGCATAATGAGTCTATATTGCGTGTTTCATTAGGCTTATTTCCAGCTGTGCTGTCACTGGCCATGTTGTGAATAATTGGTATCTGAAGTCTCCATTGGCAGTGTGGGAAGCCAGGGAAAAGGATCTCAAGAAGCAGGTGTACAAGCGGGATAGCTCTAATGTTTTACTCACTGTGTGTGTGCTCATGACACGTTGGTATCAGAGAGGGCAGAGGTTTTGAAGGAGGTGGTAGTATATTCATTTTTTTTTTCTGGAAGTGGTCATCCCCGTGTACTCAGCACTGGTGAGGCTGCACCTTGAATCCTGTGTTCAGTTCTGGGCCCCTCACGGCCAGAAAGACATTGAGGTGCTGGAGTGGGTCCAGAGAAGGGCAACAAAGCTGGTGAAGGGTCTGGAGCACAAGTGTGATGAGGAATGGCTGAGGAAACTGGGGTTGTTTAGTCTGGAGAAGAGAAACTCAGGGGGGACCTTATCACTCTCTTACAACTACCTGAAAGGAGGTTGTAGTGAGGTGGAGGTCAGTCTCTTCTCCCAAGTAACAAGTGATAGGACAAGGGGTAACAGCCTTAACCTGTGCCAGGGGAGGTTTAGATTGGGTATTAGGAAAAATTTCTTCACCAAGAGGGTGATCAGGCATTGGAACAGGCTGCCCAGGGAAGCGGTGGAATAACCATCCCTGGAAGTGTTAAAAAACTGTGTAGATGAAGCCCTTAGTGACATGGTTTAGTGATGGTCTTGGCAGTCCTGGCGTGATGGTTGGACTTAATCATCTTAAAGGTCTTCTCCAACCTAGTTGGTTCTATGATTCGGTAACTCGGGAGAACTTACCTACTCCAACACATCAGTGTGTCAGTTACCCCACTGTTGGCTCCCAGGACCAAAACATGAAGGGATGGGGTATGAGTTAAGTGCTGGCAAGAGGGCTGTGAGTCAGACCAAACAGTATTTAATTTAGCATTGTTTACTGGATGTATTGAGGGGAAGACAGTTTTGGTTTTCTCAGTTTAAGCTCAGTGACTATATCTATGCTAATAAACAGTCCCAGAGGTTGTTCCCAGATGCTGAGTATGATTTTGTTTATAATGCTCAGCTATTGTCACTGACCTGTTTTGGCCCCAGTCAAGTATCAGTCTAGCAGGCAATTCATTTACATAGCTTGAAAGTTAACAAGCACTAAAATGTTTTGGGCTACAAGAGTAGGTGGAAAAGGGCCAGTCTGTGCTAGAGAACAGACGTTGGGCACATTTGCTTTCCTGGTGTAGACCTTAAGTATACAGTGAATAATGTACTTTTGTCAGCAGTCCTTGGTAAAACTGTTGTGCAGCTGTCACTTGTCTGAATGAACCAGGGTTGAATCTAATGCCCTTGGGAAAGGACATTTTTGGTCATTATATTTGGTTCTGACAAGAACATTTGGTGGATCCCAATGTTTTCTTTTTAGAACAGGTCATCTCCATCATGCAGTTTGTGTATCATCGACATCTGTATGAAGATGAAATAACTGTGTTAGTGGTGTTTTGATTTGGTTTTCTGTTGCATAAGAATTCTCCACCCGGAAGCTGATCTGGATCATGCCTTGTTTCATAGAATCATAGAAGAGTTTGTGTTGGAAGGGACC
This sequence comes from Nestor notabilis, assembly GCF_000696875.1. Taxonomy (NCBI): domain Eukaryota; kingdom Metazoa; phylum Chordata; class Aves; order Psittaciformes; family Psittacidae; genus Nestor; species Nestor notabilis. The sequence goes on from NW_009932166.1 coordinate 34,081, forward strand.
TTAAAGATCATCTAGTTCCAACCAGCCTGTCAAGGGCAGGGACACCTTCCACTAGACCACGTTCTCCAAGCCCCTGTGTCCAACCTGGCTTTGAACACTGCCAGGGATGGGGCAGCCACAGCTTCTCTGGGCACCCTGTGCCAGCACCTCACCACCCTTACAGTGAAAAATTTCTTCCTTATATCTAATCTAAATCTCCCCTCTTTAAGTTTACAGCCATTCTCCCTTGTCCTGTCACTACATGTCCCTGTATAAAGCCCCCCTGTAGGTACTGAAAGGCTGCTGTAAGGTCTATGTCTTCATAGGAGAGGTGTTTCGTATTAAAGATCACTGTGCATAAATGAAGATGGTGGTGGAGAAATGGGACTCTAAAATTCTGAAAAGAACCTAATCCTTACACTTCTGAAACACCATCACAGTCGGGTGCTACCACTCCTCTAAGTGTCAGTGGCTACGTGTGGGGCCACCTTAAACTACATCTTGCATGATACTCCCCCAGTTTGGGCCATCCCCTCCCTGCAGGCGTAGGGTGTCTGGTGCCAGTCACCTGCCTTTGCTGATTCATGTGTGATGATACCCACTAGAAAGCCTGTTTTCAAGCAGTCAGACATTTTTCTGCACAGGATTTTCATCAAAATCCTGTCATTCCAACCTTCCCAGCTCTTTGTAAAGAGAAGCCAGCCAGCTCAAGGTAATGGCTTTAACTCTTCACTCAGCTCTGAAAATGCTCTGCAGCACAGGAGAAATACCCACAGCTTATAGGTAGGAAAACCTATCAGGCATGTTTTCTAATCCGCAGTGAATAGCACAGCTTGGGATCAGAGTCCCGGTCCTGTGCCCCCCTGCCGAGTGTGCTAGAATAGGTGACTTAGAGGTGAAAGGCTGCAGCTGTGAGATGGCCAGTCCTCCCTGTTTAGCAGCGATTAACATTCCTGAAAAGCCTGCCCAAGCTTAAGGCAGGTAGTCATGATTTATGTGAGGCCTGTAAGGGTCTTTATATAAGGCTTTACATGCCACCTGTAGCAAGCTAAGGTGTCTCCAACATTGAATTTTAATTTGTATTATTTTAAAGTCTTTCCTTGATTTTAAAAAGGAATGTTCCTAAATGCTTTTACAAGAATAACATGGAGATACGTAATTTCTTCTGGAGGAAGTGAACCACTGTAAAACCTCACTAGGGCATTGAATAGATTTGTTTAAAGAGAGAAAATCGAAGCCAGAACTGAACTTTCTAATTCAGTTTCTCCAGTGCTGGCATGATAGAGCAGTAGCTGCTACTGCATCACCCAACTTTCCCTGCCTGCAGTGGTTTTGCTTTCCTGCCTCCAGTAACAAGGTACCTCCCCTTCTAACGCAGCAAAGCTAAATTTAGCCCCTGCAGAGTGCACATTTCCTATATTTAGTGTTGTGAAAGTCAGACTTCAGCAAGGAATCAGCTAAGCTATGAGGTGTTCTGCAGTCCAGGAGACAGAAATAGAAACACAGTGAAGTGCCTCCTTGGGTTTCCCCCCCCTCTCTGGGCAGGCAGCAATGAAAATGGAGGGGCCTGTGCAGGGCCAGGCTTCTTTAAAAAGTATATATCATGGCAGTTATCATACGATTCCTGAATATGAGCAGGCAGAGAGCTGCAGAGCCCAGTGCCTCTGGGAAGATGCTGAGCATAGCTGCTGGCTTTGTGATGGAGGAGGGCTGTTAGCAGCTTACCCAGCCGTGGCAGCCCCATGGGGACACTGCAGTGGTGGCTCTGGCAGGCTGATGCAGCATCCCAGGCACACTGAAGGAGTGATTTCGGCTGCATTTTACTCCTCTGCCCTACAGCCAAATATGCATGTGCTCGTACATACCAAAAGGGCCCAATTCTCATTTACCCAAAGCTTGTCTAGTATCAGCTTGGCAAGATTTGTAAGCCAATATAATACTGTTTTTTAAGCCAGGTGATGTATCTGGAGAGAAATGGGAAATTTGGGGTCACTTTCCTTTGTGTCTGGCATCAGAGCAGGTGATGCAGGCCACAGATGTGACAGGAGGGGTGGAAATGTGTTGTGGCTTTTGCTCATGTGGCATCTGACCAGATGGATGAGTGGGGTGGTCATGACAGCACATTCATTGCCTCTGTGTGGCTCTGCACTGGCCCCTGGGCTCCCAAGCAAGGTGGGCCATGCTAGAGGGCTCACAGGCTGGGACTTACCACATCTAAAAGCAAACTCTAATTCAAATTGTAAGATGTGCCAGCATTGAACCCCTTCCGTGCTGCTGCCAGAGGTTAATGGAGTCAATATAAATGGGTATTCAATGACAACAGACTGCCTCTTAGGTAGTGCAAGCCATGTGATTTAATTCCTGCGTGAATCAGAAAGCATCTTTGGACAAATAGCAGATTGATTTGGTTGAGCAAAACTCTTTTGTATTTTTCATTCAGGTCTGCACAGTCTGCACATTAAACAAGATTGGATTAAAATTTGATCAAAAAGGCTGGTACATCACAGAGACAAGCCTCCATCAGGGTATTCTAAGAGCCTGTGGGAACCTGCTTTCAGAAGAAATGTAAATGCTCTAGAAAGAGAAGTAGATAGGGCTAGAAGATTCCTGAAATGATCCCCTGCTATCATAATCATCAGGCCATGCAACGGCAAAACTTTCCTATACACTTATTTCCTAAAAATACCCATGTTTTTTCCGCCCCCTGTACTCCTCCTGGAAGGCTTTTCCAGAACAGCAAGGTAGAAGCATTGTCTAATTTCCAGCCTAGTTTTATTATGGCTCATTTATTCCCATTTGTTCTTGTGCCATTTGTTCTTCATTAGCTCTTCTTCTTCCCCAATGTATCTCCTCTATAAATATACCTGGGATAATCATATTTTATGCCAGCCCTTGCTTGGCTGGGCTGAACATGCAGAGCTTTTCAAACTGCAGATTCTGAAATAGGCTGTCAAGCTTCAGGACTGTTGCTACAAGGCATAAATACCTTCCTTTTTTCCTTCTTTTACCCCTTTGTCCATTACAGAACATTGCACAAGTGGGGTGACTATGACATAGGGAAAATTTGCCTTATGTCTTATTATGAAGTGTGTCCTCAGAGTAGTTTTCTGAGGCAGACCATTGCACTGAGAGAACCATTTTATGATGCAAATTGCCAAGTACTGGTCTAGATGGGCCATTTGCCTTTTCTGACATTTGTATTTAAATTTTTTAATGCAGAATAGCTTAGTTGCTGTGGAGAAAATTATACTGTTATAAGCCAAGGAGCGTGACCCAAAAAAGGATTGAAAATGAAGCAGCAAAAGCAGAGAGAAAAAAAAAAAAAGACCACAGTCTTCAAAACATTTCAAATTTTCCTAATTTTTCTGTGAGATGCAGGAGCATATTAAAAGCAGTCACAATAGCATTCACGTATTAGTTGCTTCTCACATAAGGGCTGGTCCTTGGAAAAGGGAAAATGTTTCTACCCTTGTGACAGTACCCCAGACTGGAGGTGAGCCCTGTGTTCCTTCTGCCTCTGTCTCCTGGCAGAATTTCCATCATGAGTTGCCATTGATGGCTTTTTACCACTCCTTTCAGCTGGGCGCCAGCAGCTTGGAGCTGGCAGGCAGTGAAAACTGAATCTGTATAGGAATGAGAAGAGGGAAGCATCTCTGAAGAGCAAGGCTGAGTCCGCGCAGCACTAAGTCCATGCAGGAAAGCAGGGCTCCTGCCTGAGAGCAGTCAGTAACTACCGCTGTCTGTGGAATCACAAAACCTGAACTGTCCTGGGGTGGGAGGTGTTTGCTGCATGCTGTGGCCACAAAAGACAGGCACTACTCAAGTTAGGATTTAACTTACTTATCTGTTACTTATAAAGCACACACTAACTTGAGCAGTCATTCATTTGCACAAGCATTAAGTGTATCTGCAAAAGTATATCTATCTTGACATCCCTTGGCCCCATGTTCAGGGCAATGCTTTGATAAAAAGGGGGAGTGAAAGGGCATTATTTTAGCTGGAGGCCAAAAGCTGCTAGAAAGGAATTGAAAGGGAAGGGGGTTCCATGCTGAAGGTAATTAGGGAAGATGAAGTGCTTAAATGAAATGAATGCTTCACTGCGCTTAGATTTAATGCTGACTTTCACTGGTCTGGGAAAAAAAGCTGAAATGTTGCTGCTCAGATTTATGTTAATAATTTTTAATGTGCTACTAAATGACGCAATTCACTTTGTCATGGGAACAGAATATTAACAATCCAACCAGTGTCCTGAAGACTCCAGGAAAAGACTCAGTACAAAGAAAGCCAGCTCTGTGCTATGTGACAAGACAGTGTGTGAATGATTTAATATTAACTCACTGGTAGCTTCAGGAGCCAAAAGAAATGGAGGCCTTTTGGGGCAAACAGTTCCTGAGAGCTGGAGTCATAGCTCCAGTAACTTAAGAGTCTGAACAAATGTAACGGAGAAACAAGGGAGGATATGGCATTGAACTATATGGGATGTGAGAAGGGATAGCAGCATGGTACAGTGTGGGAGCATGTGCTGCTCTAGCGAGTATTAGTGGCTCACAAGCAGTCTTACCCCTCCTTTCAGTCAATCTGCACTTAAAGACAGGTGGTGGAAATGAAGTGCAATACAGCTGCTTCTGTAGCAGTGAGTCTAGCAGCAGAGTGAGCACAGATCACTTCCTATGGCCTGGCTGTGTGGCCATCGCCAAGGCAGTGTCTCAAAGCTCTATTCCCAGAGCCTGTGTAGCCATGTCAGTGCATTGCCTTGCCTCAGCACAGCCTGGAGTGCAGCCCAGCACTGGGGCACCTCCTCAGGGCCAGCTGGGAGCTGCTGGTGGCACACAGCAGGGCTGCTCAGGGAGATATGGCTGGGGTGCACCCACCTAGACAGTAACACAGTTTAGTCTTCACCTGGGCCTCAAGCCTTTGCTGTTTCTCTGTATCACATGGCACTAAAACCATGGTGAAAACCAGCTCTGCTCAGGCCTGTTGCTAAATACCCAGTAACTCCAATGAGGCCAGGATTTCAGCCAGGTAAGCTATTCAGTAGTGCCATCCTCACAACCATAGCCCAATCAGCCCAGAGATGCAAAACCCCTTTTGATTTTCCCATTTGCGTTCCTAGTCCACCTGCTAATTAGCTACTGAGTACCAGTTGCCCTTTTTCTGTCTCTCAGGTACTTTCTTCTGTTGCCAAAATGTCTCCCTCCCTAGCAAGCAACAGGAGGGAGGATGGCACCCCTCTCTCCTTCCCCAGATGGTCACTGCTGTCTCCTCCTCAGCTACCAACTGCTGAATGTGAAAAGATTCATGACATGAGTGTTGACATAGCGAGAGGCTGAGAAATTCCCTGGCTAGTAGTACTGTCCTCAGCCCGACCTTCCTCTTCATCTATATTCTGGTTTGCCGCTCAGGGTGGAGGAGTGCGGCCGTGAGTCATCCTGGGGGCTGATGACTCATATTTTCAGTCAGAGCCATCAGCGTGCTGAGGATTTCTTGAAGCTCTGCCCAACCTTTCAGGTCGGGAAGCTCAGCAGAGGGAGGGGATTCTCTCCATCAGGGGTATGTGCACGGGTTTTCCTCATGGTGATTTCTAGCCCCCATTTGTCTTTTCCTTCTATTTCATTGTTTCTTCCCTTACCAGTAGCTTTTCCCTCCCCCACAGTCCACCTCCGTGCTTTCCAGTTCCAGACTGAATCTGCCTGTTTTCCATATATGCTAGCATTTTCCTCTAACATTCCATACTCTTCTGCTTTTCGGAGAGAGCTCACTAGTATTTACTCTCTATATGAGGTGCAACTCCATCATGGCTTGAACAGGCTGTGTTGGTGTGCTTTAGGTTGTACTAAGAAATACCACATTCTTTGGAATGCTCAGTTCCTAAAGTGTACACGCTGCTGTATGTCATTCCTCGCAGCTGGTATCACCATAGAGTCATAGAATGATTTGGGTTGGAAGGGACCTTAAAGATCATCTAGTTTCAACTTCTGACATGGGCAGGGGGACCTTCATTAGACCAGCTTGATCAAAGCCCCATCCAGTCTGGCCTCAAACACTGCCAGGCAGGTGGCAGCCACAACTTCTCTGGGCAACTCATGCCAGTGTCTCACCACAGGGAATTGTCTTCCCTCCCAGGAAA
>NW_009932166.1:40261-51747 GCF_000696875.1 Nestor notabilis
ACCCGCTGAACAAACCCCCCATCCAGCCGGCCCTCAAACACTGCCAGGAATGGGGCAGCCACGGCTTCTCTGGCAACCTGTTGCAGTGCCTCACTACCCTCACAGTAAAGTACAACTTCTTAATATCTAATCTGAACCTACCCTCTTTCAGCTAAAAGCCATTGCCCCTTGTTCTGTCACTATCTTTTATAAAACGTCCCTCTCCAGCTTTCTTGTAGGCCTCTTTAGGTACTGGAAGGCTGCTATAAGGTCTCCCTGGAGCCTTCTTTTCTCCAGGCTGAACAACCCCAGTTGTCACAGCTTGTCTCCATAGCAGAAGTGCTCCAGCCCTCTGATGATCTTCATGGCCTCTTCTGGACTCACTCCAACAGGCCCACATCCCTCTCGTCTTGTGGACTCCAGAGCTGACCACGGTACTGCAGGTGGGGTCTCACGAGAGCAGAGAGAAGGGGAGAATCCCGTCCCTCAACCTGGCCACGCTCCTTTTGCTGCAGCCCAGCATACGGTTGGCTTTCTGAGCTGTGAGTGCACACTGCCAGCTCGTCAATCAACATTCCCAAGTCCTTCTCCCACTGCCCGTGTTGCAGGCAAAGTCTCCACTTGGACATCCAGCTGTTGACTGTAATTCTTTGAGTGCAACTATTCAGCCAGTTCCTATACCATTGAGTGGTCCAGCTGTCAAATCCATGCCTCTCTAGTTCAGAGACAAGGATGTCATGTGGGACAGTGTCAAATGCCTTGCACAAGTCCAGGTAGATGATGTCAGTTGCCCTTCCCTTATCCACTAAGGCTGTAACCCTGTGATAGAAGGCCACCAATTTGTCAGGCAAAATTTGCCCTTAGTGAAGCCATGTTGGCTGTCACCAATCACCTCCTTATTTTCCGTGTGCCTTAGCATAGTTTCCAGGAGGATCTGCTCCATGATCCTAACCATGGGTTAAATGGGCTACTTTCCAACTGTGCATTTGTGGTTCTTAAAATACCCATCCAGTCCCCAACTGAGGTTTGCATATCATCCATGGTGACTGGCTGAAGCAGCTGCTAGGCCCAAGCGTTACTTACGATCTCCTCTTGTTTGATATTCACCTTCACATCAGCCTACAGTATCAAAAAGCAGCACATATGGGATCTCGGGGAGCAATGGCACCTTGGAGCTTGTCCACACCTGAGGGAGTCTGCTCTAAAAGGACACAATGAGACACAATTCTTGAGACGGTTGGTGAGAAGCTGCAGGAAGAATTCTGCTTTATATGTAAGCCAGTAGTTGTATTGGAGTATTGGAAGGGGATCTGAGTGAGAAGAGTGTTTGAGAGGTGCAGTATGTTGGAGATACTGGAAAAGAGGACAACTTTGGAGGGTAGCAAAAAAGTAATTGAAGTAATCCTTCCCAGCTCCTTTGAACTGAGGACAGTTTGGACATTGAGAAGCACTAAAACATAAGCACACGCACAAAAAAGAACTTATTTTTATCATAAAGTGCATAAGTGATGTGCTGTCAATGCTTCATTGTCACCCTGCATGGCTTATTATTGAGGCTACCTAAGAAGAAGCAAGGGAAAAATGTTTCACCATGGCTGAGTTCTAACTATGCAGGTATACCAAAAGGTGTCATGGAGAAGAATGGAAAGCCAAATTATGTTTTCCTTAGTCTTTTCAGTTTCTCCTTTACTTGTAGACTTTTTAAGTAAAAAAAAAAACATAGAAGGAAGTGATGCAAACATTATTGTTTAATAACATCATATTTTTTCTCTAGTTTCTTTTCCCAACTTGAAAAGAAAAAGAGAGAAAGGAGAGAGGGAAGTGAAAAATAATTCAGTTTGGGGCTCTTAATTGAAACACAAGATCATTTTTTAATCTCATTTCAAATTTTCTTCACTGTTTAAGAAAGCCAAAGGTTTTGTGTTTGTTGGAGAAGCAAACCAACCCAATATGAATTGAAACTTTAAACCACCCTGTGCTTGACTGAATGACCAAACAGCTTCTGCTCTCTGCATACATCTTTGTTTCAGTAAAGATGAAGTATGAATAAGGAAGATGTAGTAACTACACCGTTTACAAAACTGCAGTATATCTCACATTCTGTGTGATAGGTTAAAAAACTTGTATTTAATCTGAGCCAGCTCATGCATGGATAATAGATGAGCTGCTAACAGGCTCTCAAGAATGTGAAGCCGTTCTGCACCCTTTGTCTTAATTATGAAGTCTAAAAAAGAGTATCACGCTAGGAAGTATATATACGTAGAAGTTCTCAGATCAAACTGTCCCCAGAGAAAAGATTTGCTGGAATAAAGTAGCTTCCAAAAAACTCTGGATAGTTGCAGTGGTAGTGGAGCCAGGCCCCCTGGAAGCTGCCAGCCATGTTTTGTGTCTTTTGGCACCTCTGCAACATACATAAATAGCTGGAGACCTTTCTGAAGCCAGGAACAAGTGAGATGAGAAAAGGCTCAGTTTCTAAATTTGAAAAGAAAGCTGTAAACAACAGGCATGCTGATTGTAAGTATGCCAGAGGACTTCAGGAGTCTGCCCTTTGATCCTCTCTGCAGGCAAGGTCAATTTCCCCTCTCTTTTTCTGTAAACACAGACAGTGCATGAGCACAGTCTGGGACTGCTCTTTCCTGAGGACCAAATCCCAGACTGGGAAGAGGAAACTTACCCTGGTGTGATCAGAAGCCACACATTCGCACCTTTGCTTTAATAAGGCATTGCTACCAGTTGTCCAGGGTGGCTGTCTTAACAATATGTGGTCCTTCTGCACAGTTTCTCTACTTAATCTAGCCCTTGAAGAGGTCAGGTGGATTATTTTAAGGGGAAATCAGAGCATTAAAGATGTGGGACTCAGTGCAGAGTGAAGTAACTTAATTGGCAATTCACTACAATATGAATGGTGAAAGGAGTCCACATCTTACCCCTGCTCAGGACCACCATTTATTTGGCATCGCACCACATGAATTTTATAACAGATCTTAGATGTCTTTGCTGTTTCTTAGTCATATTCAAATGGCAGCCATATTTCCAACTTCAATGAATTCTGCACATTCCACACAGTGGGCCACAGATTGTATTGATGGCACAGTTTTAATCACTTCTGATCTGCTCAGGGTAGAGCAGTGTGGTCTGTTCAGAGAAGCAAAGCCATGTTAAGCTATCTTTTCCTGAATTTCCATTATTTCAAGAGTTGGGGGTCTCACTTTGAAGTGGTTTAGTTTGTTCTTAACTGAAAATTTTGCTGTATTATTTTGCAGAGCTGTTTGCATAATTTCGTAGAATCATAGAATTATTTAGCATCACACATACACATATGTGTATCTGGAAGAGAAACATAATCCAACAAGATAACCGAGGACATTTCTGGCCACAGTGTTACGCCAATGGCATTTTAGTTCCTTCAGAGAAAAAGGATTGCAGAGTACACTAGGAGCGCAATTGAAGGCAATGGGTACCTAGGTGATATTGTGAATCAGTGTTTCACCCCTCACCAGCTCATAACCACTAAAATAACGTTTCAGTTATTCCTTCCTGCAGGCAAGGTTGTGATCTCCAGAAAAAAAAACAAAAACCCGACACACAGGTAACACAAAACAAGGAATTAATTCACCGCTTCCCATGGCAGGCTGGTGTTCAGCCATCTCCTGGACAGCCGAGCTCACATGTGATGGTCACTTGGGAAGACAAATGCCTTCACTCTGAATGTCCCCCCTTTCTTCTTCTTCCCCCAGCTTTGTATGCTGAGCACAACACCATATGGTGTGGAATATCCCGCTGGTCAGTTGGGGTCAGATGTCCTGGCTGTTTCCCCTCCCAACTCCTTGTGTACCCCCAAACACTCTCTGGTGGGGTGAGAGGCAGAAAAGGCCTTGGCTCTGTACAAGAGCTGCTCAGCAGCAAGAAAACCATCCCTGAATGATCAACACTGTTTTCAGCACAAATCCAAAACACAGCCCCATACTAGCTACCACTTAGAAAATCAACTCTGTCCCAGCCAAAACCAGCAGAGATCTCCATTTTGCATTTTCTTATCTTTTCCGCAGCATTCTTGGAAATGTCATGACTCTGTTCATTGATTGCACCTGTCACTACAACAAACTTAAGTTCCTTAGTAGTATGTAATAATGTTTACTAACATACACAGCAGAGTCTGGAACCTACAAATGAGATCAGTTTCTCTGTTTCACAAGGGAGCACTGTTCTTCCTGCATTATAGATGGAGAATGGGGCCTTGAAAGGAAATCATGGCAAAACACGATTTGTTTTCTGAGTCCTTTTTTGTTATAATCCTTCCTTGCTGGCATTCTGCTGGTGCTGTGAATGACAATGTGCTTAATTACTGAGTAACGGTGTTCTTCCATGCAAGGATATTTTGTTCCCAGATCTTCATCACCTCAAGACACAAGAAATAACTGCAGATAAAGAGCTGTTACTTCAGAACAGCTGTTCAGATGCACATAAACACCCTGCTGAAATTGCTCTGGCAATTTTGTGTATGATTTACAATAGTAAGAGGCCTTAATAACCGTTCATCGTATGAAACTTCAGCTCATGCTCACGGCAAACACTGGTACAAGTTGCAGTAGATTAGAGTGGTGCCAGAAAGCTGTTCTGCTGAGTTACCTGCTGAGAGTGGAGGCAGCTGGGGGAAAGCTGCATCAGGGACACTTCCCACCTGTTGCTTAATGATTTTTATCCTTTTTATCCCTCAAGTTCCTTCTTCTAAGAGCTTCCTAATGTCCTTTATGCTAGCCATTAGGATGGCTTCAATTATGTCCCTGGTGAAGAGTTTCTGTGTTAGCATGGTTGATGCCCTGAGTTGGAGTTTTTTTTCATTATCCTAACAAAGAATGTATCAGGGCAGTGGGAAGGCAAAGCTGTTCCCTGAGTGCAGGGCTAGGCTAAAAGCTCATTGTGGTGTGATGGAAACATATTTGAGGTGTGGGAAAAAGAGGGCTGCCACGGCACTGCTGCTCTTCTTAAAGGAGGATACTTTATTTTTCTTCTCATATAATTAGTTGCTAAGTGATTGACATGAAAATACAGCGACATATCAAGATGAGATATAGCTGCATTTCAGGCATTCAATACAAAAAAAACTGAATGGGATGACGTGTTAACAGTAGAAGCAGATGTGTGTGTTTAGTTCTTTAGTTTCTAACATAACTTAGAAGTTCTTTAGTTTCTAACTTAAAACGTTCAATTAAGTATATATTTGAGACCTGCTCTTTGCTTCACATTATCTTTAGTTTCTAAAACAATTCTATTTCCAGGTCCTGTAGTACAACATACAGCATTTCTTTACCAGTAGAAATCTAAAAATCTCCTTCGTAGTGTTGCTGTAGCAGCACAGCTCTACAGTGCCGTAGGTACTGGGTGAAAATTAAAAATACCCCTCATTTGTTAATGGTAGGGTGTTGGGTTGGGGTTTTTTTTCAAACTTGCAGGTTTTGGTGATGATTGGTGAACAAATACTTCAGGCTGAAGACTGATCACAACAGCCAGGGAATATGACGGCAACCAAAAGCTTAGTGATTTTACCCAGAATGTCCTGTAAGACCAGGATCAAACCATCTCCCGCTTTGCTGAAACAGGGGATAATTGCCTTGCCTTGTCCCTGAGAGGATTTGGCAGATATATCTGTTTGGGGGTGATGAAGGCCAGCAGTCAGCTATGTCAGCATAGAGTGACTGTTGTCAGTGTAAGTTGTTCACGTGTTTTCCTTTCAGTGTGTGCCTACCTCCTGTCACGTCCCTTATAACCGTTTATTGCGGGAGCTGGTCATTTCCCTTCCAATACACCAACTCGTGCAGGGTGCCCTGTGAGGAGAGGCCGGGACTGCCCTGTGCAGGACGCAGCCGGTTCCAGCCGGCTCCGACCAACCCCCCACAGGGCACCCTGTGGAGATCCAGTGTCAGAAAGGGCAGAACGCCATCCTGCCATGAGGAGTGAGGGAGAAACTGTGTGAGAAACAGCCCGGTGAGCCCTGCGGTGAGGGCGGGAGGAGGACAAGGAGGAGCCCCAGCGGTCTGCAGGCCTCGGCTCAGCACCCAGGGGCAAGGGGCGTCCATGGGGAAGTTTTTCTCCTTGATCCTAAAAGGTTGCGTTTTGAGATGAAATGCTACAGTCTGAAAGCGTAGTCTGCTGCTGGGCTGTCTCTAGGGCTCATTTTTCCACCTGGAAACTGCTGTTAGCATCTCGAATTGAAGATCGTCCCAGTTTAGAAACTGGAAGTTTGTGAGGGTGAAGTGGGATATGAATGTGGGGGCTGAAGAGTGGGAAAATGTACCTTGCGTGTTTGTCAGGTAGCGACATGGCTGTGTAAGTCAATGCTGCCTTCTGATCAACTCCAAGGAATGGAATAATGGGTTTTGCCCATCTCTGTCATTATACTGCTTTATTCTACTTGAAGACTGATAGGTAAGGCTGTTTGTTACAGAGAATGAGTAAGATGTATTTTCAGTTTATTTTCTGAATGTGTAAGTGAGCTTGGCAGCCAGGGCCCTCAGAGGAAGGACAATGACTTTTTGCATAAGGACAGTATACCCATCTAAATACATCTTTTTCTGTGTTCTGGAACTTGCAACTGTTGCTGTACTAAAGGTGCCAATTTTTTTTCCAGTGATTTGAATGACATTTAGTTTTTGCGGGCTCCTGAGCGATCTAGACGGCTTCCTTCAAAAGCTTCCTTGGAGAGTTAGTGAGTCAGAAAACTGCACATCTCAGGGTGCCGTGCTTTTCAAAGCAGAGCAGGATTTGTGATAATCAGAGAAGCGCAAGGAAGTGGAGAGTGAGGGGAATTAGATTATCACCCTATGGGGTCAGGCTGTTTCACTGGGAACGTGTCCAACACAACGGAGGACCAGCAAGACTGCAGACCTCTTCCTGGCTGCGGTCCAAGTGCTTTAGGGCGTGTAAAATCCTTGCTCCTTCAGTGAAGTGGTTGCTGATGCTGAGACCCCACCCAGATCCAGATAGACCCCATGGAGCAATTCTGTGGAGTTCCAAGGTTTTAGAATGGGCATACTACATTCCAGTACGTCAAAAAAAAGAAAACCAGAGTCACACCCAAAGAGTCTACTTGGCCAAGCTGAGCATCATAAATGAGCATGTGACAGGACTGGGTAGAGGTGAAGAGAAACGATCATTTTGTGAAGAAAGGAGAAGGGATATCATTCGGGTCAAAGGGAGAAGGTAATGCAAGGATAAATTTGAAGGATGGAGGACAAAGGTTTACCAGACAAAGACTGTCAAAAAAAGAATATGCTTGTGCAATTTAATTTTGATGAGCTCTAACAGATTGGCACCAAGGTGTCTATCTAGTTTACTTTAGTAATCCAGATGAGCTCAACAGTTAATCTTCACCTAGCAATTAGCCACTGACACTGTGGTAGGTTAGAAAGAGAGCCTGTGTTTTAAAAAAAAGTGATTTATTGAGAACAAAACATCACAAGCCTGTGTCAAGATAGAAGAGGAACAAAGAGACTGATACACGTGCAACTTCACATTGCAAGCAGCCTGATTACAGAACCTGCCTCTTTTCAGAAAGGATGTCATGTTTTTAAACACAATTAGATCCCTAAGGATGCATAGAGGCGCCTGCTGGCATTTGCAAAAGTGTCTACACATCCTACTGAAGAGCAATAAGTGAAGTAACTTTCATTTCCTTACTTGCATTTTAGATGCTTGAATGTTTTTTTTAAAAGCTAACGCTGGAAGGTCAGATATGTTACGATTTGTGTTTATTTATTTCCTGACTAAGGTGTACCTGGGGTCAGGAATATTGTTTAAACATTTTCACTGTATTTATAGCTGTCATACAACATGCATGCCACAGGATTATTTTACAATCAACTACATATTTTTATAAGGAATTTCTAAAGATTATTTTCTCCCTACTTTCCAGCTCTCATTTAAAAGGCATAAGCAATACAGGGTATTGTAATAGTGTTATGCAAAGTAGTAATTGATCTGAGTCTGGAATGACTTCTTTCATGGGGCCTACTGTGATTTCCTTTCTAAAGAATTATCCTTCTCTTCCAGAGAGATTTGATTTCCCAGTGATTGCCTAATCATGCTGCTGCTTACATATATTGGGTTGACTAGACATGGTAATGAAACCTCACCTGTATAGAGGGGAGCAAACGAACCAAGTACATGTTCCAGAATGCACAGATTGAAATACATATGAAATACAACAAAATTCTTAAACAAACAGTTGTTTTTCTTTTCTCATTGCTACTTCCTTGTTGGTTTGGTTTTTGTTTGTTTGATTTTGGTTTTTTTTTCCTATCTCCTGCCTTCTCCTTCTTTGTATTTACTCTTCTTTCTCTTTGCTTTCTTCCTCCCTGCTGCTTTTACTTTCTTTCTTGACCACTTGCTTCTTGACCACAGGTGGAGAACTACATTTTTAGACCTTGATTCAGCACAGGGACTTAAACACAAAACTTAGACCCATTGCTAGGTCACAGTGGTAGGAATTCAAACGAATGTGGGTTACATTGACGTAGAGGAAGATCATCACTTTTGTAGGCAACCATCAGAATTTCAGGATGTTTTCTAGACATACTCACAAGATGAAATGAGTTCTGTTACCAAAGGCAAGGAAGAAATGGGGTAAAAATTTCTCCTGACAATCTATAGTATGGGATCAAAGAAGTAAGAACTATCACTGGTGCAACAATTGCAGATACTAATGTGACTTTAATGAAGAGAAAAATTAATGGCTTTGGGTGCTGGAAAAATACTCCTTTTGATCATTAATCTGCAGGCTAGTTTCACTTGTCAGAAAACAAAAAGCATCTGCCTGAGTTTTCTACCTGTGGTCCCATTTTTGCAGCAAATTTAAAACAAAATATAGTATCACCATGCTTGTTTAAAGGCTGTTCTTGCATTCCACATTGTTGGATTGATGGATTGTTCATGAGAGAGCTGGTCAAGGCCCTTAGAATTGAGTGGGAAGTTCCATTTGGTAAAGTTTCTTCCATAATTCAGGTCTTTGGATGGGACACAGTGCCAAGAACTTATAAATGTTAGTGGTTGGTGATTTCATTCTGAGTGGCACAGAGGCACCTGCTTCCTAGCATTTGATGGGGCTTTGAGCAACTTAGTTTAGTGGAAGGTGTCCCTGCCCACGGCAGGGGGGTTTGAACTTAAAGGTCCCTTCCAACCCAAACCATTCTGTGATTCTATGATTTGAGGGTTTCTCATTCTCCTTCCTCCACTCAAGGTTTCTCGTATTGCCAGTCTGGATCATACTTAGACATGTATATTTAAGTTCTAGTTCTGTAGTAAGGTGAGCGGAAACGCTTATTGCTGTCCCTCTCTGGTAGTGGTGAGGTGCCTAATTACGAATGCAGGAATATAAGTCCATTGGCTAGATGGAATATGATTGTGAAGATGTCCCTTAAGTTTGCAGATTAGGTTTGGATGTTTTCCCATTATTTATATGGTCCTCCAGTGCAAAACCATCTCATATTGAGCTACGCAACCTCCACCAAGTCTCCACAGTGGATTACTCACATTGTAGTAACAGCTAGGCAAGATCAGCCTAATAGGGAACAAAAAAAGTTTGGAATAGGTATGTGAAGAGTTGTGGTGACTGCTAAGTGCCCTGCAGTACTTGATCACAAACAACTGTGTACAGCTTAACTCAAAAAGCAGCAAACAAGCTGCTTCCACAAGAAAATGCCAAGCTTACAAGTCGAGTTTTCTTTTTTTTATTGGATGCTTTTGGATGTTAGTTTGAACTGTGTATTACCCTATAGAATTATCTCTCTTATCTGACCTTGAAAACAGTGTTTACACTTAATAATTTCAAAGGGAAATGAAGGAAAATTTCCAGGAAACCAAGCAGGCCACTTACTTTCCTTGTGGGACACAGGGCAGTGGGTTCTGCAGGTAACTCTGGTTCATCAGCCTGCCTGCAGCGGGGAGACAAGCCTCTGCAGCCGTTTCTTGTGCTGGACCTGTGCCTGGCATCACTTTGTTGTCCTCCATCCACAGAGTTGGTTCCAAGAGCACAGCAGGGCAGCCTGGTTAGCAGCCACTCTGGGAGCAAACCTAGAGACTGGCCTTTCTAAGTTTCTAGAGGCACTAATAACATCAAGAGCTCTTGACATGCCAACAGGCTTGAAAGACTGTCTTGCTGGTGCTATCCCCAGTGTCCGTCAAATTACTATTTGGCCCTCAGTGGTAAAGAAGAGGGGGAATTCATGGTGAAGTGTGAGTCAGACATCAGTAAAAGCCTGGGAGGAGGCAAATAAGCCTGAGAACAGGGTTTATATTAATGCTGTTGAATAGTGCAGGATAATACTTGTTCTTTCTGTGAAGTTACTGCGGGTAATGGCTTGAAAATGCAAATGCTCTCTGACCAGCTGGCAAAAAGATGCAAGTTAAGACAGCTGCATTCCAGATAGGGCTCAGCAGTACCTGCATGTGCTACTGCTGCTTCAGCGCTTGGAGGAGAAACATGTAAAAGCCAAGGGGACACAGAAATCTGAGTGAAGGCAGGGAATGGTAGCCACCAGGTGCTGAGCCCTCTGTGTGGATGCTGTAGGCTTCCCCTTCCTGCCATGGGGATAGTGCGCACTGCTCTGCCCATCTTCTGCTCTGGTGTAGCACAGAGCTGGTACAATCCACTGCTTTTCTAGAGGAAGGCGCCTAGATATGGATGAAGGGCAACAGCCAATCTAAGAACATGAGCTTGCTGAGAAGCTTTGGAACCTATGATACACAAACAGCATTCCTGTGCTTATTCCCTAAAAACTTCCTGAAGGTATCTTTTGATCAGAATCATTTAAAATGGATCATAAGGAGGGATATGAAAGGTCTGAGAAGCAAAGAAGATGCTGAATGGAATGGGTGGATTTACTTTCTTTGAGTACTAGAAAACTTCATTTTTTTACTCCACATTTCTGATGCACATCAGTTACAGCAACAAGTTTTAACATTAGCTTCTTAGTAGAAGATCAGTCTGAGTGGTGGATGTTGGTGGTAAGTCAACAGGCTGTAGGACCGTCTGAGGCTTTCTTCCACACTTGGTGCAAATTTCCACTTGGAAAGATCTTTCCTCTTATGCTGTGGTGCATATGCTTTTATGCTTTTCCTGACAGCCGTTTGTGTAGTGTCACAGGACTGTGAGAGGAATATCCTAGGAACTGCAGTCCACAGTAGTGGCTGTGGTTCATGTGCATCTTGCAGCACTTTGTCAGTACCTTGTTAACAGCTGCTTTTGTGTGCATTCCTCTCTGAAATTCCAATATATAGTTCTCCCAAGTTGATATCTCTAGAAGACATTTTTTGCCATGCTTCTAGCTTTCTGTGGGATGAGGTTTTCATAGCTGATTGAGAGTTGCAAGCAAAGTATATGCTTCATTTCTTTTTCCCTTAGCACTCTTGTATTTGATGCAGGAGGGGTACTAAAGTATGAAGTAAGAGATACAGTTGCTTTTCATTTCAGTTTTATTTTAAGTGCGAGGTCCTACACCTGGGTCAGCACA
>NW_009932167.1:0-21330 GCF_000696875.1 Nestor notabilis
AGAAAACCCCAGTGTCAGACCCATTTCCTTCATGATCCCGAGAGTGAAACTAAGACGCAAACGAGGTCAAGCACTGGAACCGACCCGCTGGTTTAGTACAAAAAGACAATTACTGTGAAAAGGGAAATTACTGTAAAAAAGGGGATAGCGATGGGACAGATCGGGAAAAGAATGGAAATGAAGCAAGAATTCGGGGTGCAGAGAGAGAGACACCACCGTGGATCCAGCAGTGTGTCGGGGATCCGTTGTCGTCTGTGGTGGTGGTGGTGGTGGGAGTCCTCCAGGGTCTGTAGTCGGTATGAGAACAGAGTGTCCCCAAGAGTCTGTAGTAGTCATCAAAGGAGGGTGTCCTCATGGAGGTGTCCTTCTGGAGTTGTCCTCTTGTGCTTTTGGTGATGTCTCTTTTGGAGATTACATTTTCCCCCTTTCATAATGAGTTGGGGGGAACACCTCTGTTCTTAGTGTCACATACTACACGTTCCTGGCGGACTACTTTTGCTGCTCTTGCAGACAGCTTCAACTGCACGTGCCTGCAGCAATTCCTCACACCAGTCCTCGAGATAATTAATGGAAGAGTCTTAGCTCCTCCCACCCACGTCTCAGGCATTGGACATTGAGGTCTTATCTCAACTCCTCCCACCTATCTCTGAGTCAATGGTCAGTGGAATTCCATCTCAGCTTCTCATACCAATCTTTGAGGCAATGGACGGTGGAGTCTGATTTCAGTTCAGTCTCTCACACAGGGCCAGTGCAGAGTTTGAAGCGGTGGCTACAGAACTGTGCCCCCTTTTGGTATATGGTGGTGCCTTATCTCACTGCACACATGATGAAGAGCCTTCCCGGCCATGTCATGCCTTGCTGAATGTCACTTACAACCAGATGCTGCATGGGGTCCCTGCAGGTATGGTCTGATGCAGATAGTTTTGAAACCAAGAACCGAGGCCTTCATGCAGGAATTGATGCCTTAAAATGATACTGGCTATGGATGGATGTTGTTGGAAACACAAGGGTGGGAGGTACCAACAGGTCTCAGTCCCATATTCTGAGGTCGTGGACAATCCTGCAATAAATGGTTAATCCAGAAGGGTTGGCAGAACTTCTCTTCACAAACCAGCTCTCAGCAGAGCCCTGGAACCATCTTCCAGCAATGCCTTACACATTACAAATACAGTGTAAGGAAGTAAACCCACCTCTGGTAAACTTCCCAGCACAGACCATGCCATTACCAGTCTCTTGAATTCCTGAAATAGCAAAAAATTAACTTAGATTGATTTCTCAGAAGTGATATTAAGAAATGAACTGTTTCATTCTATGGAATTAAAACAAAACTTCCACCAATCCTAGCTTCTATCAGAGAATCTCTAATCCCAGAGATCAGGATCCCTGCAACCTCAGGTGAGTAAACAAGGTACAACCAGCTCTCATGCAGAAGGATTTTGTACTACAGCAAACCGCAGGTGTGTCCTGCTCTGAAGCCAGCCTTTGTGGTCAGTGCTTGCAGTGATTCAGAGGAAGGATAAAACAGGGTCAGAAGATTAGTTGTGAATCAAAGGGTGAACGAGGGCTCCTAGACCATGCAAGTGACCAGCAGAAGCCTGAAATTTAGGACTGTCATATAAATATAGTACAGGCCAATGCACTTGGAATGCAATGATCAAATCTCCATCTACTGGAATAGCAATAAATCACATGCCCAAGGCCTTTAACTTCCAGCCCCAGAATTATTTCCACTCTATCAAACAACTTTCATCAACAGCTCCATCTTCATGTAATTTATGTCCCCTCCTTCCTGCCTCCTGCTCCTCATCTCCATACAGACAAATGGATTTTGGAAAGCATCTGAGAATTTCACTCTTCAGATAGTTAGAAATCTTCTAATTTCCAGTCTCACTATACTCATGACTGGTTTAAGTCTATTTGATCTATTTCCATGTTATCCCTTAATAGCTTTTCCACATTGGATATTATCCCCTAGATGTATTTATATAAAGACTCATCACCTCACCCCTCAAAGTCATTTTGCTGTATTGACAAAGCAAAGCTTTCAGTGTGCTTCCCTAAGTCAGGTGCTCCACTCCCCCAAACTGCCTCATTCATCAGCTTTTCTCTTCCCTGATGTAATTTCCAACTAATTTTTTTGACCAAATGCATGCACAACACTTCAGGCAAACTCCTCCTCTTGCTTCATATGAAGTACTGAGACCCCCTCTGACACGCTGCTCCAGATAACCCCAGCTGTAGCGATATTCCCTTTGGGAATATATTACCACTCTCTTTGTGGTATAATGAGGGATGTGCACTCCTGCTCAGCATCAGATGATTTGCCTGGAACCCTGTCTGCCTGCAGCTTTTCTTAGACCTTCCCTGAGAAGACACTTCCCTGAGTGAAACATGACAGTGGAAAAAAGGGGTTTTTCATCATTAAGACAATTTTAACCTGGAGATGAGGCTCCTGACCTGAGCTGCAAGCTGCCAAGTCACAGCCTCTGTCTTAGCTTTGTCGATTCATGAGCAATGTTACAGAGGGATCCCTAAGAGCACTAGCTAGAAACTGTGAAGATGACGCTGTTCCCAACTGAAACCCCCCTGTACAGAAACCCACATCATTTCTGAGAGACAATTCAGTTTTGAACTCTGAAGTAAAACTGAACAAAACCAAAATATTTTTATCTTCTCAGAAGGAAATATTTGTGTTTCTTTTTCCAAAATACTTTTTGCCTCATTTATTTTCTTCTAAATTATCTAGAAAAGATTTTAAAAAAATGGAGTTTTTCTTTTCTCAAACCAGAATAGTCTGCTTGGTCCAATTTTATTTTGTTTCCAGTGTGGGGAATTAAATTTGTGGAATGATGAATGTGTGAATTAAATGAAAAATGAGTTCTCCACCATCTGTACTTTTTAACCAGAAGTGTTTTGGTTCCCTGGTAAAGTGGAAGACATTAAGCCCAAAGAAAAGCAGAGTTTGTGGAGGAAGGACATGTCCACAGTGCAGCTTGCATTGACGGTACACTGTCACGGTGGTGGGATGAGAGGGAGACCAGCACAGGGTTGTTGACTGGGTTTGTGAGATGGAAGATACAGACCAGGGCAGAAGCTCTGATTTACAGAAATAGTGTGACAGGTTTTTGCAGCAGAGTCGATCTTTGCCAAGCCATGACTCAGTTACACGCTGGGTTTATGTTACCTTGCAAGATTCCTACTCCATTTCACAGGAAATCATTATTCTTTCTCATTCCCAGCGCTCCCTGCAGCAGTATGGAGGTAGGTGGAGAACAGCTCGATCTGGGTCCTTATGCTCCTGCCTTCACCGTCTTTGTGTGCACACACATCCCCCAAGACTGTCCCCCCAGCTGGGGTGACCCCAATCCCTGCCCAGGGTCTGGGTCCCAGCACTGCACCACACACAGAGCCCCCTGCCCAGGACAACAAACCTTTGACCATGGGGTCTACTCCAACCTTTTGCTCCATGTGTCTGGGCTGTGATTGCACACCCACTGCTGTCCAGAGCGGGGGGCATTGCCTTATGATGGGTTGGGGTCAGCAGAGGGAGCATCACTATGCTGCGTCACCACAGATCTCTGTTGTGGCTTACTTAGTATTGCTGGGCAGTGGTTCAGCCCTGGGGCTGGATGGGCACAGTGCATTGCACAACCATCATGACAAGGACAAGCCATGGAATTTACCCTGATGGGATTACCAGGACTTTGCACATGGTCTCTGGTCTCTGTCAGCCATCCTTGGTTTAAGGGTAGCCCCAGTAGTAGCCACTCTCCTCCGAAACCCAAGAGGGTTTCAAGGAGATTGTCCCATTCTGGTCCCAGGGTCAGGACTGCAAGGAAGGGAAGGGACAGGCTCCTATCTCCGCCAGTGTGCAGGATCACAGGGAAACAGCTCTGTTCATTTGTTTGTTCTTAGTAAAAAGTGCATTTTTCTTCTCCATCCCTGTTGCAGAAGCATCTGTGTATCAGCAGACAGAAATCCTTCTCTTTGGGGGATCGATTTCTCCTCCCTCTCCACACACTCAGCCTGCTCTTCACTGTGAGCCAGACACATCCGTTTCTTTCTTTCACTTCTCCCCATTTCTGTGCCATGGGTGCTGCTCTTCCACCAATCCTCTCCTCTTTGCCCACATCTGTCTGCTAAGAAGATGCCCAGTCCAGAGTAGGGCTTTCCAACTGGAACCTGGCCAGAGCCCCGCTGCCTCCCAGCTGTTTCTGCCATGCCTCTTGCATGAAGCTCACACTATCCCCCTTCTCCCCGTTGTCATCTGGCACCTCTCACTTGCCACACAGTCTCACCTTTAGATTTAAAGATCTTCAAGCTGTTTCTCTGCAGTGCTTGGCTGCTTATTCTGCAAACACATCCGTTCAAGCTGAATGTCTTTGCATTTTCTCTCCCTGTTCCCCTTTTCCCTCTTCCAACCTATTTATCCTTATCTTTGGGGTTATTTTCAACTCTTTTCAGCTTCCAATTTAAAATGAATTCAAGCACTAGTCCTTCCAATGGAGAACTATTGAGACATGTGTTAACTAAATCCTTAGCTAGATGAAAGAGTCAGTTTTTTCCCTGCCACTATAAACCGTAGTCAAACAGAAAAGAGTCAACGGGGAAGCTCTAATGCAGAGTCACCCAGGATGCCCTGTTCTCCATTATACCAGTGGAGGAAAATAAGCTTTTGGACTGTGATTCATCAGATCAAACATAGGCTATCATTTTAATTGAAATTAATTGCACCCAGTCTCCACTGCCTATATTGACTCCACAGGGAGCCTCAATTGGCCAGCTCAGAGGGAGACATCAATGTTTAACCAGGTTGAACACAGGGTACCCTGACCCAGATATCCCTGGGCTGGGCTGTGTGCTGCAGCAAAGCCCACAAGTGAAGCTTGAGGCCAAGCTAGCAGATGCCTTACCCAGAGCAATAGACAAAGAAACTTGAAAAACAAGGTAACAATAAACTCCTGTCATTAGGAAAGGACGGTGTTCCCTATTGGATAAGTCAAGGATACATGAGGGTCATTGGTGGACTGTTATCTCTCTTACTTTCACCTCTGATCAAGAAAAAAATCATGGGAATCATTCAGGGGGTTTCTCCCAGAAGAGGGGATTTCATTCTCCCGGTCACAAAAGGAAGCAGGTTGAGCAAAAGGGCACTGCTTGTCCTGTGCTGGCAGACAAAGACAGGCAAGATCATGGCTCCTTGGCTGGGCAGGCAAGAGTCAGCCTTTGGCAGCACTGGGGAGTGGTTTTGGAGGAGACGGTCAGTGAGGGCTGGGGCTGGAGGTTTAGGAAAGCTCAGGGGGTGTCCCTCCCTTCCAACCCCCTTTCTTCTTGGAGCCGTTCTGGTACATCCTCAACCAGGGCCAAAACTTGCATGTCTCTCAGCAGCAGGGTGGAAGGAGGAGGGTGAGGTCTGAGCTGCAGGACAGACCTGAAGGATGGGTATCCTTTCTCATCTGCTTCAGGGATTTCTTCTGCACAACCCTGCATGCAAGAGCTCCCCCTGCCTTTCCCCTGGGGAACGAGGACCCTGCTAGCTGCAGGAGCTGCTTTGCAGGCAAATACTGCATGAAGTGAGCCGGGCAAATCATCTGCTGGCTTTCCCTTTTGTCCCTTTTTTCCCATCTCTTCCTCTTCAACCCCTGAAAATCAGAATCTCCTCACAGATAATTTGAGTGAAATGCTTCCAGTGTAAGCAAAACCCTCGGGATGTTCCTCATGCTCTTCCCTTTCCTCATTTCCGCTAGGATCCCTCCAGGAGCAAACTCCTACATAAAGTCCTGCTCCTGTGGGATCTTGTTCTGCCTTCACACATCCTACCACAAATCTCAGGAAAACATTCGTCCTCCTGAACTTCCCCTGAGGCCCTGCTGTTCGCCTTGGTCCTACAGGCTGGCTGCCTTGTTGACGTCTGGTGAGCCTTCCACTGCTGCATGTGGTTTCTTCTGTCCAGTTCTTCAACCTGAGAAAGAGCATTTTCCCAGGTTACTATGGAGATGAGTGTGATGCACTCAGCAGAGCCTTGATGCACAAGTGCGAGGGAAGGAAAAACGTTCGGAGCAGAGGGAAGCACACCAAGTGAGTTCGTGTTTGCTGTCTCTAGCTGGGGGAACAAAAGAAAGTGTCAAGGTAAACAGGATTGGAACAGAACAATAGAAATTATTTGTATGAACACTGTTGTAGACAGAGACTGATGGTGTCAGTGAAGCTGATGTGCAAACAGAAGGGGTAGTTTCCAACAGGCAGGCAGTGCAGATCGGGAAAAAACTGAGCTCTTTGAAACCCATGATGGGCAAAGGGGTTTCTTCTTGGAAATATCTTTGGGATTTTCCCCAAGATATATTGGCTGGTCTAATTCAAGTGACTGATTCACTCCAGAAATATGCCATAAGTGGCCTTTCTCTGGTAAAATTCTTCCTAATGTAAGGACAAATATCGCTCATGTCCTAGTTGAGGCTAATTAATGTCAGGAAAGAATGATCCATGTGTCTGATCCATGTCTGATCCATGGGGTCCTCCTGCACTGAGAAGCTTTACCCAGTTTTTCTGTGCTATTGGGTCTCCTCCATTAGAACTGCCTAGGAATTAAGGACCCTTCTTCATCTAGAACCAAGGGCTTGAGATGAGGGCACATGGCCAGTATGCAGCAGTGTAGCAGCATGGATCCTTGGGCAATGTTGATTTACCTGACGTGTAAAACACTAAATATGTTTAGTGCATTGAAACGAGCCATAGAACCACAGAGCACATAAGACTATTGTAATTTGGCATCTCACAGTTATCACCAGGGGACAATCATCACCTGGGAACCGTCCACCAGACTCAGCTCTTCCAGAAAAGTGGGAACTTTTCCTGAAAGGATGTTTTAACATTCCTATATGAGAAGGAAATGCAATTGCTTTTTGTAAAGTGAAGTCTGCAAAGCTGCCCTTCAAAAAGTCACACAGGCTCTGTAGGAACAGTTGCTGATAATTCAGGTGGGCATCACTAGCAGGGATGGGTTGAAATGTGATAAATTACAAGTCAGTAATGAATACCTGTCCAAGGAGCTGTGTGGTGTTATTACCCCTCATGCTCCATCACTACCTACCTCTCTCCTCATCTCAAATGGCACAAAGAGGCACTGTGGAGCAAGGGTTGTATCTTATTATGGATTTATGCAGTGACCAGTGCAATGAGCCACAACTCTGCCTAAACCTGCCAAAGAGAGAGCAATTAATGTGGCAGCCAACCCTGAAATTTGAGGGTTAGATCTACATCCTGCAGCAGCATTGTGTCTGACATTGCTCTAGGCTTTGGTTTGCTGGAAAATTGTGTGTGCTATGCTCTTCTGGAGGAATATTTTAAGACTTAATGATGCACAGTGCTGCTTATTGTTATCACCAGTATAACACATATTAAACCAGTGTCATTATCGAGTGATCTTAACAATGAGAAAAATCACTAGAGTTGTTAGGAGGCAGGAAAGTAGGAAATTACTTGTTACTGAGAGTAGTGTGTGAAGTACTGATGCCTTCTTCACATCTGTATTCATTACACTGAATATTAACTACTATGACATTCCCAGTATAACGGACCAAAGCCCCAAAAATTTGGGGACTGCATCCTTAAATGAGAGACAAAGATAGGAATCAAGAAGTCATTAATCATCATTATGTGTTAATAATATTTAATACCAAAGGTGTCATTGAGATTGCACATTGTTCCAACACATACTTGGGTTTACTGGAAACTGCAAGTTGCAGCCATGGTGCCAAATCCCTGTGAAAAGGAACTTGAGAAATGTCTGTCTTCGAGTAGCATCAGGATACATTTAGGAGAGTGTGTTTGGAAAAGGTGTGAGCCAGGCTCAGCTTGTGAGGAGTAAATCATATCAGACAAATCTGATTACTTCCTAATGAAATAACTATCAGTCTGCATGGAGGGGGACCAATAAATACCATAAATCTGTTTTTTTCCATGTGGCTTGTCTTGATGCAGTTTCCCATGATGAATTCTTACACAACTTTTTAATCTTGCCTTATAGTTGAGGTTTGCAGTGCTGTATTGCTGCCTTACAGAGCTCGTGCAAGAGTGGAGGTTAGGGGATAGGTACCCCAGGAGAGTCAGCCCTACACCATGTTTTGCACATCCTGTGCTTTACCTCTCCATCTTCTGAGGTTCTGCTCCCATAGCCCTCAGGACAGAATCTCTTGATACACCGACAGGTATCACGAGCTCTGTGACAGGTTTCAATTCAGGTAAGAGAGAGCTGGAGGACTTTATTCAGTGAGATTCAGTCCTTCCAGAGTTAAGTTGGCAACTTATCAGCTCGTGGCTCCATTGAGATGATGAAGCTGCCACTCACAGCCTTCAGAGCACATGATGAGCAGAAAGCAAATCATCAGGACTTCATGTAGACCCAGTGTTTGCATACAGTGACTGTGATTGAAGTCATTGTCAAGGTGAAATTGTGCAAATCCTAAAGGGAAGGGGTCCGGCCACACCAGTGGACCTGAGAATGTTCTTCTGAATGCTTTGGCACAGACTCCTAAATGAAAAGTAGAGAGATGTTGGTGTTGTTTCAGGACAACTATTACTCAAATTGAGTGATATTTTATTCCTGGGGCATGTAACATCATTTAGAAGTCAGCCATCATCAAGGGCCTTTGGACCAGGGTCTCATGAACATGATGATGTTCACAAGTTTACTTTTCCAATCTGAAGAAAGTTCTCATTAAAATGAGAAAGGGACAGCCCAAAGCTGCTAAATTAATGAGAGAAATGAAAGGGCTTGTAGGGAAGGATGAAAGAGATGTTATTACATGCTGGAGGGAGAGGAGCTGAGCCTGAATGATGACACCAAAGACCATTTTGTGATTTTTCAGGCTGACACATCCTAATGGCCAGGGGACAACTTCCTCTTGGGGAAAAAAAAGTGTGCAGCCCACACTATTACTGCCCTGTCAAGGAATCATATCAACTAATAGCATTAAAACGAATAGGTGGTATTTAGTTGCCAGCTGGAGTTAAACCACGCCAGTCCTATAAAGTGAGATGTAATTCACATTGTGAAGTGTGGACTTTCAAGACAATTTTAGACCTCTGCAAATCAATTGTGTTCCCCCTAGAAAATAGCTGGGCAAGGAAGAGGAAGAGAAGTGAAAACTGTTGCTTCACTGCCACCCACAGAAAGCAAAGAGCATTCCCAAGCTGCTCGTAGGGTATCCACAAGATGGAAGAAACCCTGAATAACTTTGTCTGCTGTGGTCTGTGCTTATTCTCTCCTTTATATGCCACATGCACCATTCACATGCTTCAAATCCCAGCACAGGTTAGCCAGTGGGAAAAAAGCCTGAGGAAAATCAAGCCACCGAGCCCCTGTTTAGCCTGTTTTTGTTGTCTTCAAAGAAATAACAACCTTATTCATTAGTGTCTGCAAAGTGTGAGACACAAAATGCTGATGTTCTACCGAGATGGCAGTGTATCCCCAAATCTGGACCTACAGCACAGAGCGTGGTGCTGCTGCTGGGGCAGGGAGCCTGCCCGCAGAAACATGCCCCCAGACATGCGCAGGAGCCAGGAGTTCTGCATGTGATGCCTCTCTCAGCTATGGACTGCTTGCTTTTGACAAGCAAATGCTCTCCCCATGGCTTTCTTCCCTTGTTCAGTGGGACTGGTATTGACACAGGGGCGATGCTCTGAAATGAACTCTATTAGCACACAGGAGCTGTTACAGTACTCCGCAATTAGGGGATATAATTGCAGGCAGGGTGGAAAGGAGTTCATGTTAAGAGCTGTCATTTTGCTTTACTACTTACCAGTCAGTACCTCCAAATATTACAGACTTGTTTTCCAACATTTCCTTTCCTAGGGTTGTGTGGGCTCTGCCTGGTCCCCTGGGTACAATAGTCTGTTCTTCCTAGCTCGAGATGAGAGAGTTCCTCTGGAAACACTTTTTGCTTGTTTAATTTGCATCTTGTCACTGAGTAACTCACTTTCCTCTCTAGTTTTGGGGTTTATTGGATTTTTTTTTGATGGATGAATGAATTTTGCAATCCAAGAGGCATCTTCATTTGGCCTCTGGGGTCTTTGAATGCTTCTGGGTCAGATGAGACATGAGCCGGTTTACAGTCACATCCTAAGTTTCTTTCATCTAGTTTCTAAATCTTCCAGAGTTCTCATCTCATCATTTTTGAGATTAGCATAAAGAGCAAAAGGGAAAATGTAAAACCAAGAAGACGGCATCTAAAGAGCTACCCAAAGCCACTGGGGACCGAGCTGCCAGTACCCTTAGGCATAACCCAGAGTAGTAGTCTCAAGCTTTACTGGTGGTCATTATGCATTCACTGATACAGTCACTGCTGAAGAGTTTCACTTGCTCATCCCACACTGGGTGATCTGCAGCCATGGAGAAGGACTTTTTACAAGGGCATGTAGTGATAGGACAAGGAGGGAATGGATTTAAACTAAAAGAGGGGAGATTTAGATGAGATATTAGGAAAATATTCTTCCCTGTGAGGGTGCTGAGGCGCTGGCACAGGGTGCCCAGAGAAGCTGTGGCTGCCCCATCCCTGGCAGTGTTCAAGGCCCTGTTGAACACAGGGGCTTGGAGCGACCTGCTCTAGTGGAAGGTGTCCCTGCCCATGGAAGGGAGTTGGAATGGGAGGGGCTTTAATGTCCCTTCCAACCCAAATCATTCTGTTTCTATGACTCTATGGCACTGGTGGCAGGCTCTATACCCAGAGGTGTGCTGGGGCTAAAGGCAGAGACATTTCTCCATTGATTTGGGATGCTTTGCCCTGTGAGTGAGTGAGCTTTGAACTTACCAAAGGCATCTCTGTCAGTCCTGACAGTGCATTGGACGCTAAGAGTACTGTTTCATCTCCCAGAGAGCTTCTGCCAGCTTTAGTAATCCATGTGGGCACTGGCCCAGAAATGTCACTTCAAACAACACTTTCCCAGTGACTTTACTGGGCTGTAAATCAAGTGAAGAAACAAAACCCTACTAACTGATCTTTATGCATTTAAAAGTGAGGAAGCCTTGGCTTCTTTTAAATGAGGTGGCCATGCAGGGTGGTGACATGGAGGGGCTGAAGCATGGATAGCCAGTACAAACAGGCTGATGGGATGATAGTCCTTCAATGTTGCTGACTATGCAGCTTCTGCATGACATCTTGGTTGCTGACATTAGACTGAAAAATGAAAACGGGTATTTTGGCAATTGGAATTCAATTATAACATAAGTAATTTGCACGTTTTCCTGGGAAAATGCTTATCCATTTCCAATGCACCCAGTTCAGCCTCATGAAGATTTTCCCAGTGCCATGCCCAGCTGAAGCTCTCAATTGTCTCATCCTGCTGCCTCTCTGTTGCTTTTCACAAACGTTAGTGTTAGGGGCTACAAGTGTCATTCCTTCCAGGAGAGTCAAGCAAAGAAGAGACTGGCAATAACGTTCCTGCGAAGGAACATGAAGGATGTAACTGGCGAGAAAAAGATAAGCCCCAAGACAGGAGTGACAGGGTTAAAGCTCTATCAGGGCTCTTTGGGCCTGCTGGAGTCTTTCTAAGCAGTGTTTGCAAACCCCTTTGGCTCAGCCTCTGATGTGCTATTTGCAAATATTTGTGTCAGCAGGTTTGTGTTTGCTTAGCTAGTTTGGGAGTGGCTGTTTGCTTACATTCATTCATGAACTGGGTCTTCTGTGCCTGAGCAAATATTTGCTTTTCATTATTCATTATTTGCAATCCATATGTTGCTGTTGGTAATTTGCTGTCCTCTATTCTCCTCTTTAAAAAGTTACACTCTGCATCCAAAATTGAAGGCAATCCTCAGTGGAAGGTGTTACACTCGATATCGAATAGCTGCAAACAAATAAAACTTGTTAGAGGGAGCGCAGAAATGGCAATGAAATTATAAATGCTCTGAGGATAGGATGAAGGAAAGACCATGAAATAGGACAGTGGTCTGAAAGTTAACTTGATAGGTTTTTGTGGAAAAAGATGACTTAAGGAGGAAAGCATTTAACAGTACTTGGATTCCCCCATCCCTGGCAGTGTTCAAGGCCAGCTTGGACACAGGGGCTTGGAGCAACCTGCTCTAGTGGAAAGAGACTCTGCCTGAGGCAGGGGGTTGGAACTGGAGGAGCTTTAAGATCCCTTCAACCCAAACCATTCTATGATTCTGTGATACTTGTGGCAGTACCACAAGTGAATTGCATAAAGAGTATTAGGACAAACCACCCCAACACAGAGAGGTTGCTCAGTGACAAACGACAAACCACCCCAACACATACAACCACCCCACCTGCCCAGCGACAAGTAGAAAGAATGGAGACTGGGTCAACTTGGGAAGAAGAAGTATGGAGCGATAACAGGAACACTTAAAGATGTACAAAGAAAGCTCAGGGCAGACAAAGGGAAACAACCAGGAGGGAACATGGGG
Source organism: Nestor notabilis (assembly GCF_000696875.1). Classification (NCBI taxonomy): domain Eukaryota; kingdom Metazoa; phylum Chordata; class Aves; order Psittaciformes; family Psittacidae; genus Nestor; species Nestor notabilis. Next base: position 12,422 of record NW_009932167.1, read on the forward strand.
AGTGCTGAGAAGCCCTTCTGTGCACACCTGAGAGGAAGACAAGGGGAAATAATTGTCTGCTACTCAGCGGGCAGGGAAAGCGCCCAGGAGAGGACACACAGTCAAATGTTTATTGCCTTTCCTCTGTCTTTACAAAATCTGGACTGCACAGGCAGCTGGAAAGAAAAAAAAGCTGTGGGAATTGGGCCAAGGCAGGAGAAAGTAATGAAGGGCTACATGTGTTTGTGATTCTTACGGTATCTGAACCTGACAAAATTCAGCCCAGACTGTTTCAGGCAGGTCTCAGAGCTGCCGATTCCTGTCTCCAAGAGCACCTGGAGGAGTGGATTTCTGGAGGCCTGGAAAAGACAACGGTAATGGCCTTGGAAAGAAGGATAACCACAGGGTCATAGGATAATTTAGGCTGAAAGGGACCTCAGGCAGTCCTACCTCCTGCTCAAAGCAGGGTAAGCCCTAAGATCAGAGCAGGTTGGTGAAGGCTTTATCCCATTTACTCATGAAAACCTCCAAAAATGGAGCTGCACAACCTCTGTGCAACCCATTTCAGTGAAGCAAAAGGGTCAACCAACGATGCTGAGAAGTCTCATTTGTGGTCTGGCTCCTTTGGGGGTTCACAATCCCCGTCTGTATTTCTGTGGGAATTTGCAAGTGATTATTTTCAGGTCTAGAATTTGTGGTTTGTGTTTTTGTTTGTTGGGTTTATATTATAAAGCCCCCTTATCGGTTATGATTACATGAAGGGTGCAGCCTCCACCCCTCAGAAGTGGGCAGTCTGGATCTGTTCACATATGCATTCATTATCAGCAGACACTTCTTTGACAGTAAAACTCAAAAGCAAGTCCTGCATCCATTGGATTTCTATCAGAAATTGGTTAAAATACAGCAAGAAAAACCTGCAGCTTCCTCTCCATCCACAAGAACAGAGAAGTTGGGGTTTTCTTCCCTTGATTCTGAAAACTTTGTAAACAGGTAAAAAGTCCATCTCAACTGCAGCATGTTGTGCTGGAAACAGACCTGCGCACAGACAGCAGGAGTAAGTCTTTCCAAGGTGAGAATTTACTGCAGGAATCACTACTCACATCTCAGGAGTTTTGTTTCCCCAAGCGTCAGAAGTAGCTTGTCTTGCTTCCCTTTTAGTGACAGTTTGTTTCACAACAGAGATAAGGAAACAGGGAAGGTCCTCTGTTTGCATCCTGCTGGGACTGCCTCCAGATGCTCCCTTCCGTAGCAGAAGCTGGCCACCTTCCAGCCTGCAAGGATTTCGTCTGAAGTGAATGAGCTTGTGAAAAATATAAGCATCTGGTGCAGATTATCCAATTTCTATCCCCCTTTCATTCAGCAGCCAGAATCTCCATGGGCTGGGCCTCCCGCCTCACCAGTTTGTAGGAGCTTTGAACCCCTTTAATAACTCTCTGGATTGTGATCTGCATGCTGTTTTCTTGTATTCTGCCAGCTCAGACTGGTTTGATTTAGACAGAATCAAGATGACTGTCTATCCCTTTGCACTACCAGCATGGATGTCCTTTAATGTTTGGGGAAACCAGTAAACTTGTGGGTACTCGGCGAATTCCTTTCAGGACTCCCTACTTTAGCCCTGCATTAACCCTGTGGGGCTTTGCTTTCTGTGCTACCCTTCCTCGCTAAAATTAAACTGCAGCTTTGCAGCACTGATAACATCAGGGCTTTGGGGTGATGTGGTCTGAGCCCCACCAGCAGCTGGAGCATTCCTCCTGGACCCACAGTGGGCTTTGGCATCCCACTCTGACCTGTTCACTCCTCAGTACTTGAGCTAGGGACCTGGGGATATCCTTATATATGTTTATAGGGGCTGCAGCCCCACTGCTATCCTGTAGCTTAAGCTCAGCAGATGCAGTTTGTTCTCCTGTCCTGTTCCAGCCACCAAGCCCTGCCTCTGCTTTACCACCTTTTCTCCATGCAGCGTTGCCAGCACAGACTCCATTGCTCTTCATCAGCCTTTTCTGAGCTCTCGCTCTTCTCTTTTAAGGAGCAGAGCCACAGAGTCAGCTTTGCAAAGTTCATTTTCACTGCTTACCTATTTAAGGTAATTGAGGAACAGAGATCTGTGAAAGCTTCTGAACACAGGAGCAGTTAAGCCTCCATGCACTGTGTTTTATAGCTTGATGCTGGCATAGGCACATTCAAATATATTCTGACATACAACGTGTTATTCTTTCCAAGGCAGTGGGTCTCTTTATTTATTTAGTTAGAGTGAAGGATTCATTCCCCCGCTGACTAACAGGAGACCAAGGATTCCCGCATGCAGCTGAGCCCCTGCACTTCATTCCCTGCTGGTGAAATTGTTTTCATCCGTTCTGGAGCTATTGCACTTCATTCCTCACCACTATGTTTTTATTCGTATATAAAATAAAAATGTGACAGCACATGGAAAGTTAAGAAGTGGATAAATTCATAAATTACTTTTATACAGCATGGCTGATGGGGTTGTATTCCTCTGGACTTAACTGGCGCACAACCAAATAGATGTTAAAGATTAGATTTAGAAACATGCTGTACTCTTCCAGAAGGGGTACACAAAGCATGCTGAGTCTTCTCTTTCCTAAAGATCATTTCCTGCTTATAGGCACCACATGCCTATCAGGCATGGATGCCTTTAGACCCCTTTCGCCCTTGGAGCCCCTCTCAGTTTAGGGAGCACATTGAGGGCACCCCCAGCTCATGGCACCACGCACAGAGAAAGCCATTGACCCCATTGTGCATCCATCGGCACAGGTGGAAACCACTTGGAGATATTTCTGCACAGCAGGACATGCTCCTGTTGTAGAACTGGCTTCAGCGCTGCTGGAAATGGAAATATGGGAGGGAGGCAGAATTTCAGTACTAAAAGACATGTATTTTTTCCCATTAAGTTAAAATTATATATGTAGTTTACATTAAATATTTGGTTTACATTTTTTGAAGTCATTCGCTGTACTCCGTGGTCAATAATTCCAGCAAAGTCCTTTCAAAGTCACTTCTTAACTATATTTGGCTTTTCTGGAACCATTAACTTGATGGGTCTTGGTCCCCTGCTGCTACGGGCAGTGTTCAGCCTTCAGCTCTTCAGCATGTCACAGGGATATTGTCCTGGGTTCAGCTACAGCAGTCACTTTTTCTCCTCCTTAGTAGCTGGTGCAGTGCTGTGTGTTTGACTTTCAGTCTGGGAACAACGCTGATAACACCGATGTTTTTAGTTGTTGCTCAGTAATGTTTACTCTGACCAAGGACTTTCTCAGTCTCATGCTTTGCCAGAGAGGAGGGGAAGCCAGGAGGAAGCAGAGACAGGACTCCTGACCCAAACTGGCCAAAGGGGTATTCCACACCACGGCACGTCATGCCCAGTATAGAAACTGGGGGGAGTTACCCGGAAGGCCCAGATCGCTGCTCGGGTCGGGCTGGGTATCGGTGGGCGGGTGGTGAGCGGTTGTGTCCTCTTCGCTTGTTATTTTTCTTATCATTATTATTGGTAGCAGTAGTGGTTTGTATTATACCTTAGTTACTGGAGTGCTCTTATCTCAACCCGTGGGAGTTCCATTCCTCTGATTCTCCTCCCCATCCCTCCGGGAGCGGGGGGAGGAAGGAAGAGGGGGAAGGGAGCAAGCGGCTGTATGGTTCCAAGTTACCGGCTGGGCTTGAACCACGACAGATGTGTGGAAGCAGGGAACAACTTCTTAATCCCGAGATGCAACTGGAATGCAAGGGTCATACCTGTCCCAGCAAGGAGATCTGTATTACGCCTGGGGGTGGATGTGCCTGCACCACTTGAGTCTCCCAGGGACCTCTGTTCATAAGGTTCCTATTATTTGTAAGGTGGAAAAATCAGAGAGGCTGTTAACTCTGATTTAGAGTGGCTGGCTCCATTTACTCTGTCCATAAGGACCCCTATTTAACAAGCCTCCTGGAACACAGAGGACCCATGGTCGCCTGTCAAATCACCTTGTAACTGTCCAGAGGAGTTACTAAACAGGACAGAAACCAGCTCAATGCAGAATCACTGGAATGGCTCTTTTCTGCCCCACTTTCCCTTTCCTATAGGAAAGATCTGTAGAGACACACAGTGTGGAAGACTTTGAGTCCAGATGAGCCTGTTATTTGAAGTCACATACTGTGCTCTGTTCCGTGTTATTTCTGCACACAGCGCTGATGCAAGCCCTTTGGGGGCAATCAGAGGCAATACATCCCAAGCTGCTTTGCACATGTGTACAATCCGAGCAATCCAACAGGAATACCTGGGAAATGCCTTTATTTGATGACTGACACCATACAGGCCACTAGAAGCATCCACTGAGAAACTGTGCTTTTTTTTCCTGCTGCTGTGTATTTTTCCAAGCAAATTTTCCACAGTTTGTACAGTATATTCTAGTGAGGAATGCTAAACAAAAGGCAACATGGATCATTTCCACAAAGAAGCAGTAAACTTGCATATACATGGCAGCTCTTGCTCCCTGTGAAAGTTGCTGACAATGCCAGAATAGTGCAGAGGTGCTCTGCTTTTGCAGTTATGGATCTGGCAATAAGAGGAGGGAAGTGGGGATAAGCAAAAAAGGGGAGAAAGTACCATATGTATGGTACATGGTAACATTGTGCTTTTAATACTGAGCAGGGTAGGAAAGGGGTTTGCACAGAAAAGGAGTATGCTGGATTTAAAGCCCAGCAGAGATGCCAGAAATCCACCCTGGCAAGGTAGAAGACTGTCAACAAGCCAAGTTCATAACCCTGGAGCACAAGAAAGAGCCCATTAGTTCTCTCTGAAACTGAGGAGGCCACAGCTGACCCAAGGGGATCCTGGAGAAATCAATAGTACTTTGGTAGACTTTTCTGCAGCACTGTTCACCTGCTTGGCCCAGAAGGGCTCCAGAATCTTTCATGAGTTCTTCATCCATAGCTCATGCACATGCATCTGAGTGGCAAAGGTCAGACATAAATATCAGAAATGAGGAAATACACAGATCTATAACTGAGATGAGGAAGCATGGCTCCTGGGGAACACAGGCTTTGCAAGCTACTCCTACAACATGCCTGCAGCACAGCAGCTCCCACACAGAGCAGAAGTGTGTAACGTGGTGTCAGTGTGGGTACTGGGGAGATTCAGGGCACCCCCCGTGCTGTGAGGCTGCAGCCAGACCCAGTGGGTCTAGGGTGTTTCTGCCTTGGAACCCCACAGGAGCAGAGGGCTGACGGTCTTCCAAGTTGTATTTATGTGGATGTCCCCCACAGATCCTGCAAAGGGGGATATGGGGCACAGAGACACCAGGCACACATGTCCTACCCTGCACAAATTCAGGTTGATCCTGACAACCAGCAAGGCCCTCTACAGCTTAGACATGCATTGTGATGCCAGAAAAGGGACTTAAGGATGTTAGGAAAGGACCTGTCAGTGGTCCAGAGCTGGGGATTTCACAGCAACCAAACCCTTGTTGAGGGACCTTAGCCCAGGGTTAGCAGGCGGGGATGCTGCTCAGCTCAGGCATCGATCCCAGCAGCTCTTGCTATAAACTGTATGATATGACCGTAAGGTCAAATACAAGTTAGTTCCCAAGGATCCCACAAAGCAGGTGGGACTCACATAGAGCATGATCTGTTCCTAGTCTGGTGATGCATTAACCCTATCCACACGCAGGTTCCCAGCGCACCCCTGAAAGGACCAGCCTCCGGTGTTGCTGCCTCTGGTTAGTCACACCCTGGATTAATTAGGAATCATGAAAAGCTGATGGCTCTGCAAGTCTGAACCTCTGCCTAATGTTTCACTGTTGTAATTTATGTATAGGAGCCCTGAATGAATCTTTAATGACCACATTATCGTCATGAAGACATTAAGAGGGGATGTGATGCAGGGGGATCTCAGATATGAATAACAAAGGGATGTAGAATACGTGTTCTTTCATTACAGTGATTAACGGGGTGCAGCGTTGCCCATCACCTCCTGGTTGCCTCCAGGGCACTCAGCCTGCCAAGCACTGAAGGGGGTGGGGTCTGCATGTCGAAATGTCCTATCACAGCCAGGCTGCTGACAGCCTTTGGGGCATGTTTGTCTTGTAGGGTGACATATGAGAAAGCAGAAATACAGGCTCAAATGCCAGACCAACACATGGCCTTAAAACTGAATGATCATGTTAGAATTAATTGATGCAACAGTCCTATCAAAGTGCCATTATTTAATAGTCTAGGACTTATTGCTCCTGTTTCCTATTATTCCATCCCCTACCCTGCCAGGAATAAAAGCAGCCAATGACTTTTAAACCCCTAGCAAATGCCAGGTTTTGTCCACTTTCCTGGGAGTGCTGCAGGGACAGCCAGAGTGGCCCTGGACTGCAGCAGCAGTGGGGTGACAAGTATCCTTAATCTCTCCTGTCAGAGTCACAAAGGTGGGGATGAGCTCCAAAGATAGCCATATCCATGACAGCCTGTCTGGAAGCACAAGCTGCTCCAGCCCTGCCTATGGCAGAGTACAAAGCCGAGGGATGAGAAATAATTGACTAAGGTGGTGATTAATGGAAGTGTCGCAGAGCAGAGAAACCTTGTGCAGAGCTGGGTCCCAAGGTCTCTGCAGGGATGAAAAAGCACCACATCCCTGGCAAGGCTGTAAACACCTGCAGCCAGAGGACAGTGAGCAGGGGCTGAGGAGACCTCATCTGCCCCACAGATCACATACATGCCCTGCCACTGTCTGATTAATTCAGCCATGACTCAAGTCAAACCTGCGGAGGGTCCTTCTGGCTTATTGTGAAACCACCTCGTGTGTCCTTAGCCCACGCCTGTTACCATTTCCTGTTGTCAAAATAAGGCCATTTATCTTGGGACTGGTATCATTTTAGCTGTGCTGGGTTAAATTGCTGTTCATAGCAGCACAGCTTTCAGGCTTTATACAGACCAAGGTGGTGGCCCACGTTCATGTGCATCCTCTGGGTGAGCATGCAACTAGACCTAAGTGTGATGTGGATGACGCTTGCTCAAGGCAGTGCTGAAGAAATATGTTGTCTCAGCAGCAGGGAGCTCAGGACAGCTGGGGAAAAGAGCTTTGCTCAGTTGATATCCCGTGGGAGATGGACATTTGAGGGCTGGGTGCAGTCACATTCCATTTTTGGAGCTGAGAGGCAGATAAAGCTGTGATAAGTGACGTTTGTTCATCAAAAGGTTTAAGGGGTAGTGTTGCTTGTTATACTTTAAGAAACTCTTTGTAACTGTCATTTTGTGAAACACTTTTTTTTCTTTGTGAAGGGAAAGGGAAAGTCAATTGTACTATTATGAAAAGTATGCTTTATTAAAGTAGGATAAACGCTTTTAGAGAAGGAAAAGGAAGGGGGGCTGGGTGGTTCGACTTGGTATCTTGTTAGATAACCATATAAGGAATGGAGGTTGAGGGAGTGGTTAGCCTAATGAGAGAAACTCCTCGAAACTTCTCGAAGCTTCTCGATGATGAAACCCCAGCAACAAAAAGGAACCAGTGGAAAGGAGCCACGTCAATATCTGGGCAAAAGAGATAACGGGATTGGCTGAAGTCAAAATATCTGGGCAAAAGAGATAACGGGAATGGCTGAAGCCCAAATATCTGAGCAAAAGGGAGAATGGGATTGGCTGCAGCCAGAGAGGTATAAAGGACAACCTCCCAGGGACCCGGTGTGCATCTTGCGTGGAGCGGGGACTCCCCGGCGCACCCAGCGCTGTTTTTTTTATCTGCTACCGCTTGCTCAATTCAATAAAATTTATGTTTTGAAACGAGTGTGGCTCACTCGTTTATGACAAATTGGTGCTGTGACTTGGATGAAGGAATTCTGACGGGACTCACATCCTAGGGGGTGCGCCCCACTCATAGAAGTGGCCCCTGTTTGTGATTCGGTCCGCCAGCTCCTCCACTGACGAACCTAAATTCGGTAGCAGATAAAGGAAGAGCCGGCAACCCCTTAAATTTTTGTGCACGAAGACCGAATGAAGAGGACCAGGACAAAGACGTGAGTATATTGCGAAACTGAGATCCGTTCGGTTGGGGTTGGGATCCTGGTGTGTGCAGGAGTGAGACGTCCAAGTGCAGACGAAGCGAGTGCGGACCTCTTAGTAGTGCGGTTCCCATATCCCGCAAGGGACTGGGCCACGAGGAGAGGGCGGTGAGTGTGTGTGTGAAAGAAGGCACACTGGAAGATGGGACAGAACAAGAGCAAGGTTTCTGATCCCATGGGAGGTTCTAAGGAGAGGTTAGGTTTACCTTAGATTCCTCCAGATGGTCCTTTAGGTTTAATGATTAAGTATTGGAATGATTATCCCTCCAGGAAAGGGAAAGATAGAGCGAAAATGATACATTATTGTATGGAGGTATGGGGAGGCAAACAAATTAGGGCCGACCACTTATATTGGCCAATATACGGGTCTTTTGAAGATTGGATATGTCAGGCCCTGAACCTGCTAATAAATTCTTTTGTAAAGTTCAATTAACCGTCTGGTTGTGGAACCACTGTGCTATCAATAGAGAACAGTGGTTAAGGAAAAAACTTGAAAAACTGTTAAGTTTGCTCTCAAATCTTAGCTGAGGTGTGATGTATGGATACACTGAACTAATAAACTGCTCTGTGTGTTTGCCTTCAGATTAGAGAAAATGTTATATTCAGTTGGCTGAGTGTACTTGTCCACATTATTTAAGAGAAGCTTCTATATTAACTGCTATTTCAGTTGATGTTGCTGCTGCACTGTAAATGCCCAACTGTGGATAGGATCAGAAACTAGGGCCAATTTATACCCCTTAAAAGAAAAAGGGGGACAAAAAAAGACTAGGACAGAGGAGGAGGTTCCTCTATCACCCCCACGGTATATACCTCCTTCTCCCCCACCTCAGCCTTCGCCTCCACCTGAGAATCCCCCTAACGTTCCAAGTGCCCCGAGGGACCCGGAGGAACGCCTTG
>NW_009932168.1:0-15505 GCF_000696875.1 Nestor notabilis
GGGCTGCAACTGCACACTGCCTGCTCATGTCGAGGTTAAACCCATTGGGTTTAAACTTAAACAGGGGAAGTTTAGGTTAGGTATAAGGAATGAGTTCTTTACAGTGAGGGTGTTGAGGCAATGGAATAGGTTGCCCAAGGAAGTTGTGAATGCTCCAACCCTGGAGGCATTTAAGGCCAGGCTGGACAGAGCCTTGGGCGACATAGTTTAGTGTGTGGTGTTCCTGCTCATGGCAGGGGGGTTGGAACTAGATGATCTTAAGGTCCTTTCCAACCCTAACTATTGTATGATTCTATGAATACTAAATCTTCAAAATTGAAAGATGAAAAGGAAAGCAAAAATATCCAGAATTTACTGCAATTAAGCTATTGATTTTTTAATACCTGGGTGAGGTATATGGAAAATTACTTTGATTGTGGCCTTTGTCAACTCTAAGGTTACTTAAAACCCAACTTTGTTCTGTCTCTTTTTAAGATGAACCTCTTAGGGGAAGGAGAACTAAGTCTGTTTTAAGAACAATCAATGAGAAAGGCACAAGGTTGTGAAAATAATCCAATTAAACCAGTGCTGGAGTATCAAAGGCAGGTGTTTCTAAGTAACTCAGACTGTAGTTGACTAGAAAATATGACCTGCGGTTAAGGATTACCTCAAAGCAGTAGTGTTTTTGCCCAGCTGAAATGCATGCTGCTCGCAACAGTGTGCTAACATGTGCAAGCATTTCATAGCTACCAGGAGCCTGAGAAATTTTGCAAGGCCACTCAGGTTGCCTCCTGGCTCACTCCTGTACCCATCGAAGAGAAGCTGCCTAAACAGAAGGAGGTTCTTGTAGTGATGATCTACATTACAAGTTAGAATCATTCGTAAAGTATAATAAACACTTGCTGCATTTTTCCTTTTCTTTTTTCTTTTTCATATTTAAATATAATCCTTTGTTAAGTACTTCAAAAATCTTTATTCAGCCACATGGAGCTTCAGCACTATCCTCTGTGTCTAGGCCTGCTTATATACTGAGTATACTGGTATTTTCTGCCAAGAAAACCTGCTCCCATTGTATCAATCAGAACTCTTAGTAAGTGGTTATATTCACAGTACAGAAGTATTAAAATGTAATGGGAAGCATATTGGAAAGCTTGTGGGACCAAAGCCAACCACCTACACAGAGCAGCTAATGTTCTTTTATTATCAGATCTCTGGGAGCCTGTGCCAGAATGCTACATCTCATTCCCTAGATCAATTTTCACAATTTGTGCTTACAATATGGGGAATTTTAAAATGTACATGCTTAATTTATTTCTGTGTTTCCTCTGTGTACAACAGATATAATACAAGGAAGTTGTACTCAAATACAAGCTCTGTAGGCTGTTTTCCAAGTTATTGCTAGCTATCATGAACACTGAACCAGGTGTATGCCAAACACAGCGTAGTGGAGTGTGGTAGAACATTTTCTGAGTCTGCCCGAGCTGGACCAAACTTGCAAGTTCCTTCTCTTAAGCAGCATGTGATGTTCATTGTAACATGCACTCGTTCAACTTGGTACCGTATTGTAGGATCAGAATGGTTTGGGTTGGAAGGGACCTTAGAGATCTAGTTCCAAACCCCTGCCATGGGCAGGAACACCTTCCACTAGACCAGCTTGCTCCAAGCCCCATCTGACCTGGCCTTGAACACTCAGCTTCCCTGGGCAGCCTGTGCCAGTGCCTCACCATGTTCACGATTCTATATATTAGCTACATTCTCTAATGTGTTATTCTATCATAAATGTTTCTTTCATATTTCTGAAGCTTTTTCTTGTGCCTCATAACATTAAGTATCATTGACATTTTGTCAATTAATTTTGAACTGACAATTTTGAAAATTTAAAGTTGCAGAAAAAGGAGGTCAAATTTCTTTTTTAACCTACATTAATGATCTGTCATTTCTTTGGATAAAGATACTGTTTCTAAAGTAGCATAGGCCAAAAATTATTATTAGATGAGGAATGTGAAATTATATTAGCCACACCTGGATTATTGAAGGAACAAGTAATAGTAACTCTTATCTCGCTTCTACAAACTGCACAATTGGCAGAAAGCTTTTGCAGTTTCTCTTTAAGGGTCTCTGTATTAGGAATTTTTCACTTTAACAGTGTCCCTTTTGTTTCTCTGGAATGTATTTTAAGAAATTACTTCTTGTCATTAATCAGGTTGGGGAAACAGTGCTGTTATGATTTGCAATAAGATTTTTATGAAAATTTAAGCAGATTTTCTGTAGATTTTCTAAATCTAAGCAGAGGGATTTAGTTACGCCACCACTCTTCTTCCACAGTAAGGTCATTAGAGGAAGTCAGAGTGCGTGATGAGGCTGCAGTGTCGTCCACATGCTGGAAACTCTGTTTTTCACCAAAGCAAGTGCCAATAGCATTACAGCTTTCTCATTACGGAGTTGACAAGCTGGCTGATGAAATAACATGCTGTGGCTCTCAGAGAACTGCCTTCAAATCAACCTCTTCGAGGCAAGGGACAAGTCTTTTAGAACAAACCTCCAGAACAGAGGTTTGGACTGCTGTCAGCAGCAATTACCGAGATGGTTCTTCTGTTCTTGTCAAATTATTTTGCAGCCTGTGGATTTTTGTGTCTACCTTTGTCCTCAGTTCCCAGGTAGCAGCCAGATCTTGTTATCATCTGGGGCAAACCTGGAAGTCAATGTTTTCTCTCTCCTGTGGTGTTTGTTTGTTGTCTGTGCTGTAAATGTCTCCAACCAGTTTACCCTAGGAGGCAGGGAACAACTTCTTATTTAAAGCCCAAAATAAATTACTGAATTCATTTAACAATAGTACAGTTTCAACCGCTGAATAGGCAGAAGTCTACTCACATGTCTCTTGGTGAATTATACCAGCACAAAGAGCTTCTGTGAGGATGCATTACAATAAAGAACAATACTTCAAGACATCCTAGATACAGGAGAGGTAGGGAGGATGATTTTGCAGTCATCTTGCTTATCTTTTTGAAAATTGAGAAAGTGACAATCAAAAACTAATTGTTTGTTAACTTTGACTAGCCGTATTACAGGCCAAGTCCTGCTTGTCCTAGTGGAGTAGCTGATTTGAAGCTGATAGTGATATTTTAACTGTGTCCAGTAAGCAGGATTTACTACTTTGTCATGTAGGGTGAGAATAGCTGGTATAAATCTGTGAAATAATTGGCACACAACTAAAATACATCAGATGATTATCCCAGCTGAGCTCTTCCCAAAATAATTGCCAAACTAATTTAAATGTGTAGCAATATGAATGCTATCGCAGACGGTTCTTCACAAATTGTTCCATTTTTATATTCCTAAATTTTAAGCCTACAGTGTTTGTTATGAGATGGTCCTTTACAGAAACAGAGTAAAATAAGTTTCCTGCACCAGAGATTTTACAGATAAGTCTGGATAGTAGAAAAAAAAGATAGATAATTTTTTTTATTACCCAAAAGTTAAATATATACTGGATTGGTTTTTTGTTTTTGGTTTTTTTGTTTGTTTGGTTGTTGGGTTTTTTTTTTGTTTGTTTTGTTTTGTGTTCTTATCTGAATTTTCTGAATTTTTTTTAATGACAATATTTTCTGGAAACTTCTAAATGCTTTACAATGAGAAGAAATTATTTTAAAACCATTTTCTAGAGAAGAAGAATTAGCCTATTTATGTATTTGTGTGGGTAGAGATGAAAAATTAGTACCTGTACTGAACAAAGATGGAAATAAACATTTCTTTCAAGTAATGAAATAAAAAACCATTTTAGATATTTCAGCCAAAACATTACTTTTTCCTCCAGTACAATACAGTGCAGTATTTGCCTATGACTGATGCTTTAAAATCCCTAAAAGTAGATACTGAAAGGAAAGTACAGGAAAGGAAGGGAAGGGAAGGGAAGGGAAGGGAAGGGAAGGGAAGGGAAGGGAAGGGAAGGGAAGGGAAGGGAAGGGAAGGAAAGGAAAGGAAAGGAAAGGAAAGGAAAGGAAAGGAAAGGAAAGGAAAGGAAAGGAAAGGAAAGGAAAGGAAAGGAAAGGAAAGGAAAGGAAAGGAAAGGGAGGCACAAATGTGCTGTAATATGAAGCATCATGTCTAGTCTCATATTGTTAACTGAGTTGAAAAAGACATATGCAGCTTGCTCTTTACCAGATTTGCATCTAGTCTCTCATCATATGATTTCTTTAATGAAGGAATTCAAATGTTGTATTAATAAGATGCCATACAGCTACCTTCATCATAAATTCTTGTAGGTTTTTTTTGACTTTGCAAATCTTGATGCAGTATTTTCAATATAAATATGACCTGCCAATCATAACAACTCATATCATAGGTGAAACTCTAATCAACTCTTTGATTATATGAAAAACGGTGAAATTAAATGTGTAATTCATGAACAAGTGAACTTTGATGAAATTATTTTGGGCTGATGTATAGCAACTGTCATCTTAAATAGAGTCCTAAGACTTGTCAACATGCAAAGGTTTCTTCCTGGAAAGAACAAAAAATGGGATTGAAAAGCCATCTAGCTCTCGACTATTCATTTGTAAACAATGAAGTTGTTTTTTCATTTCTGCTTGGATTTAACTGATTAATCCTTTTGAACAACGTTTCCTTCAGATTTTTGCCTTATTTGCATCAAGTACTGCTTAGACATCTGAATAATGAGTTTCTGACCCTATTTTAATGGTCTTTTAGCAAGAAGTGCTCCTCAGTTTATTAACCATTTCTTGTAAGCTTATTAGTTAGCTCAGCTTGTACGATGGTTTGATTCCTCTGCTGCCTAAGTCTGCAGTAAGTGGACCAGATCTGCAGCTGGTGGGAATTGATAAACACACCACGATACTCATTCAAACCTTCAGTCACAATTTTTTGAGGGGTTTGAGGCATTTAATCTCTAACGCCTTCATTATTTGGGTAATGCCAAATTCAATTCCTTCCACCAGCCTAAGCTCCCTCCACAGGCACATTTTTTCTTAGGAAATCCATGTAAAAGACTCATTGTCAAAGAGCCCCTTTTATTTCTGATAGACATGTAATGACACCAAGTTTCACAGTGGACTTTCAGGCCTGTGTTTGCAGGTCACAAACAGCAATTGAGAGGAAAACCCCTGTTGTATGAATACCTGGTACCAATCAGTATAAAGTACTTCTGTTTAGAGGAATCTTATTTATGCTGAGTTAAAGTGGAACTAAGTTTGTATTAGTGAGTGCACTGCAAAGATATGAATGTGAGGTATGAGAACTGCATGCTGCGTATGTGGGCCAAAGCTACTACTGAGAGGCATCAGGTTTGTTACTATCTTTCATTCCATAGGTCTGTGTAAGTTTGCAGACATATCGTCAGTTCTATCAAATATACACCAAATTTAGCATCACGGTGATTTTTGTGATATGGAGAAAGTCTATCAGAAAATAAATGGCAATTCCCTTCCTTTGTACACAGCGATATTCAAAATCAGGACTTAGTTGTACTACCTTTCCTAGTGTTAGGATAAGGAAAGATTTCTGCTTTTACTCAGGACTCCTTTTTAAAAAATCCATAAAATATGTGGGGTTTTTGTTCCTTTGCTTTGATTGTGGTAGAGGAAGTTTATGTTCCAGTTTAGGATCCAAACTGGCTTTTCTAATAGAAATATGTTTGTAAATCTTTTAGAAGTTTTTTCACTGGATACAGATTCTCTGCTGTGTTTGCAATGTAAACATTTCAGTATTGTGTTAATGTATTATAGCCAGAACTTGAACCTAAATAATCTCTCATTTTCACAGCTGAATTTAGTGCAAATAGCAAAATTGTACAAATGATGAAAAGCAATTAAGGCTATTATCTTAATAACACGTACACACATGAATAGTTCCATCAAACACAAAGGAGCTAATTTTCTGCATGAATGTCTTAGCTATTTAACATGTTTTCAGTGTTAATAACTTAAGATGGAATATTTTAAATAAATGTTTTAGGCTTTGCACAATGGTTTTAACAGCACTCACAATGGCACAGTGCTGCTAGTTCTTCTTACATCATTTGCAGTGAGCTCTGTGTGAGTAGATTAATGTACAGAAGCTTTTTGGAACCACAAGGAATAACCACCTAAATTGCAAGGAGCGGGGAAAACTGTACTCTCCATGCAAAGAATGGATAAAAAAGACTGAAGACTTACAAAGCTAAGTGATTGTGAATGAGCTGTTAAAATGGCTGCCTTTTCACCCAGAATACATTTAAAAAAAGTGAATATGAGTGCCTTTTTTTCTTTTTTTTTTCTTTTTTGCTAAATACCTCCTGTGACAGTATTTATTTTTCTTTGAAAGAGAGAGGAAAGCAAACAGTTACTTGCAGAGTAGAGCGTTCATTGTGTGTTGCAGCTATGCATTATGCTAATAAGTCTCAGGGGATGTAAGAAAACACTTCTTTAAAACATATGATTGTATATTCCAGTGTAAGAAACCAGATAGCAAGCTTAAGGTTCTGCAGTCCAAAAAATCAATTCAAGAGGGCTCCTAAATCACAAAGAGAAGTTTGTCATATTTTCCTGTATACTCAGATTCCTACTAGAAATCAATTTGTAACATTCTGGTCCTAAGAAAATACTGTCTTTCTCAGTAATACTACCTATAGTCAGGTTATATGTAAAGAAAACCCCTAGGTAGTATTGTTTCCCTTCTTATTTTTGCCTGACTGGCAACGTAAAAATCTGAGGAAATAAGAATGTTTTATCTTCATAGGATATTTCTTTTTATTTTGCTTTGCTTACTTCATACTGCCTGTTTGGTCTATCATGTGTAGGAAACCGCTATGGTTCCTTCTGAATTATTTCTCACTGCTTGTTTTCTTAAGGGGACCCAATTTTCAGTAGATGGAGTGGATCATCTTTAACATTTATGCTGAGCAATTTGGGCAACAGCTGTTCCATAAATGCTACTGAGTCTTTAATTCTGTCCTTATGGGAATGCTTCTAATATACATATTGCAGGGACAGTATGCCTTCTGACTTCAACATGCCTGCAATAAGCCAGGAGTCTCTGAGGCATAAGAGAGAAAGTCTGCCTCAGATTTTTCTCTCTTCCTGCAAAAGTACTCAAAGGAAAGACTGTAAGGTGAATACTTCAGAGAGGAAAAATATTTCTGGAGGACGAAATAAATCTCAGAATTTCTAACACTAAGGCCTTTTTTTACATTGTTTGTGATATAACTAGACAATTTGCAAGCAATCTCCAGAGCAGACCACAGACACTATGGCAAGATAGCTCCGCAGCATAAAGAAGTTAGTTGGATTGCAAAATAAAAAAATTACCTTTTACACAATGAAAAACACATAAAAAGGTAAAATGAAAGATGGGACTTTCTACTCAACCTTCTCCTATTGGTGTTGCCATTCAGGTGAATGCTCTGGTTTCTTCTGGAATAGTAATTTTTCTTCCTGGTAGCTGGTGCAGTGTTGTGTTTTGGCTTTAGTCTGGGAATATTACTGACAACACACCGATGTTTTAGCTGTTGATCTGAGTTTATTCTATCTCTCTGCATAATTACAAATAGGTAGAGGTGAAAACTTAAATACCTGTATAGATAAAAATAGTAATTTTTTTTTTTACTCTCCAAGTGAGAATGTTCCTTTGCACCCCAGGAAAACAGATACTAAAACAAAGCCATCATTTTATGAGATGGAGAAGAAACCAGCTGGTATTTAGAAATTTTAAATGACGTTTTTGATCAGAAATGTTAAGTTGGTAAAGCAGTGCAACTCCCACCGTCTAAAAAAATCTAGACATTCTGTTTTCAAACTATTTGTCCTTACTAGCTTCTTTTCATGTCATGTACATACCACAAGCTGAGCAAAAGCAGGTACAAAGGGAGCTATCACTTTAATGTCTTTTTATTTCACTGTAGAGATGGGTAAGAAAGACAAAAGGAAGGTTGTTAGTTATTTGTCTTTTTTTCTAGGTGTAGAAGCAAACTGAATGTGACTTGCATTTTACACTCTGTATTTTAGTCAATGTCCATTCAGTACAGGAGGGAAATATGTGCTGTGCTGGCAGGCACAGCACTTACCCACCAGACCTAGGGCATCTTTCATCAGGGAAAATTGGTTTCTACTGTATTTCTCAAAGGGTTCAGTTTATGCCGGTGTAGATTCAGGGGTAGAATATTGATATTCAAACCTGGGCCTGTTTCCATACGCTACCAACCCTTTCAGTTCCTCTTTATTTCCACTGCTGTGGGGGACCCATTAAAATTAATGATCTAAGTTCAACCTCATCAACAAAAGAATTAACAGGTCTGAATGACAGTCTGTATTACTTACTGGTCATTGCCAGTAACGGCTCAAAAGCAAGAGGGAACAACACTTGTGATTGCTTGTCAGGGCTGAAATCACTGAGGTACCATAATTGATACTATGAAGTACTGATTTCACAGAGACACACTTCAGTACAACTGCTCTTTAACTCCCACAAACACAACTCAGATCTAATTTAATTACCTTTTTTTCTCTACTGTTCTTGTGTGCCATTGAATAGGGTGGTAAATAAAAAATTAAAAAGAGGAAATGAGAATTTACTAGAGTTATTGAAACTCTGTTATCATTAAGATTCATAGCATTCTGAGAGACTCCAAAGCACTTTGACACCAGCAGAGGAAAGTACGGGTGAAATCCAGACATTTTGGGGAAAAATATCATACACAATTCAGGAAAGTTTTGTGAAAGCATGAAAGAAACCTATTCTGCTCTGACACGAGCAGTATCAAGAATTTTTGAACTAAGCTGTTTCCTTGTAATTGAAAGGGTTTCAGTAATGAAACTAGGGCTGTCATAAGCAGGAAAATAGCAAGAGGTTAGAAAAAAGAGAGCTGGAGCTATGATTCTGGAAGTGGAATTTGTGTGAGAACTAGTAATCTATGGACTTCTGCTACAATTTGTGTGTTGATAGATACTATTATTAATAGGAGTATTTAACATTTATTTATATACCACTTTCAAAATACTATGTCACAAGTTATTATCACAGCATTTTGTGGGAAGCACAAAGAAGCCAGATTTGTGTCTGTTATGAAAAATATTTCAAGTCTGAGTTTTTGCACCATGACTTGAAGAATAACTGAGATGTCTTACTGAATTCTGAACTAAATATCAGAATGTCTGAAACTATTCACTGGGTCATGGAGTATTACTGAGATTATTTTAATTTTCTGTTCTCTGGTAATTTTACTTCTTAATTTAGTGTATGGATTTTCCAGCGCTTTGCATGTCATGCAACCCTGTGTTTATAACACGTATTGTTATATTTTATATGTAGGTATACTCAATTAATAGTATATTCTAGAATCAATACAGAATATAAAAAGATACTAAGAAATCTTCCAAATGACAACTTCTAAATTACTCAAATTATACTGTTTAAAAAACCCAACATCCCCTATAATCCTGTGATTTTATTGAAGGCAAACTAGCATGATGCATCTATGTCACATAAGAGCTTAGTGAGAAAGGGCACTGTAAGTTTGCTGTAGAATACCTAAGAACATTGAACATAGGCTGATAGCTGTTCTGAGGTAAGCCAGCAATAAAATCCATAGTGCTTCTACTCTGCAAGTTTGTATAGAAGTGTTACTGACACATTAATTATTCTATGATAAAACTAAAAGTAGGCTACAAATATCTTTCCACTGAAAAGGTAGATTCATGCCCAAGAGTCATATCATTGTATGCTATAAACTGTATGTGGAAACAGAAATATATTTTAGCATTCGATTCTACTGTAATTTTATGCTCCTGTCACATGGCTGCCTGTGAGACAGGCCTCTTAGTAGCTGCATGTTTATCTTCTACATGAATTTCTTTACTTTCACTCTAGACACTCATTTCCTAAAGATGGCCTGAAAGAGTTGAATATCATTGCAAAATTTAAAGTTAATCAATGATGTCTCCCATTTCATTAAAGAGAGAGAATCTGAATGTTGCTCCTAGCTGAGTACAGAGTGACTTACCTTAGATGCTACAGGAGTAAGAAATTAAAATGTTGTAAGAAAAAATTCTCATACTTGCTTTAAATTTAAAAAGCCAATGCAAATACATTTGACAGACTCCTAAAGATTCCTTTCCCCTGGTAGTACTTTTAGAAGTAGCATTCCCTTTATGAAATGTGCATGGTTGGCCTATGGCTGTAAATGCTTTGAGGGGAAAGAAGGATTTTTCAGTACAGATACAACACAGAATTTATTACTATGTGTGCATGAGTTAACAGCTTTACTGTAGATTAGGATGTCAAGCAGGGCTTCACACCATCTGCTTAGTGGTACTGCTTTGGAAGCAAAGGCTTGGTTAAGCTGAGACAATTATAGTAGCTCTCTGAAAATCATAAATCCTACAATAGAGAACATGTTCTATTCTGTCCTTGGAAGACATTAAAAATATTCATTAGTAAATGTATATTTTATTTGCTCTACTTACTACTAAAACATCTTCATTTAAGATCCTCAGGTCAGCACTCCCATAAATATACCCAGGGGCTTGTTTTCACAACAGGATGAGGCCATGGCAGTAACAGCATGTAGCACATGGGTTGGTCAAAGATCAGGCAGTCACTATGAACAGTTTTCCAGAGAATTGATGCTGGTGTGTAACTTGACAATAGCAGTAAAGAAATTCATAGTTGTTGGAAGATTTATGGAGACATATTCCTGAATCTTCCCTTGTGATCAATTGTGATGCACTTGTGATGCACTTGTTGCAAGATTGTTTGGAATGTCTTACGCAGTAGTGTCTATCAACTCACATGTGATAGAGTCCCATTGTGTTCTAGTGGAGATCAGGATCCACCTGAAGGCCATTCTGAGGGTCTGCTACAACATGCAAATCTCAGTAGGACATGGGAATATCCATTCCCCACAGGAATAAATTCCTAAAGCCATGTTTGGGAATGAATCCAATCCCAGTGTCTTAGACTGATTCCAAAATATATCAGACTACTCTGATCTGAAGTACACTACATAATGTAATTGGCTTCATTGCTAGAACTCATTCTACTGATGATTTTTCTTTCATTCCTTAGGACTACACTCATCTAGCCTGCTGTCTAACTGCTGTTTGAGGACAGCTGTGATGCTACAGATGTTCAGAGCAGAGCCTAGTGTCATATATATTGCTTTGAAATACCATCATTTGGTCTTTCAATCCCAATGGTAAGTGGACTAGAGCTTTATTTGGGTACTTGGTTTATTGATTTGGTGTATTTTGGTTTCTGAGTCAATATAATTTTTTTCTAGTCATATTTCAAGCATTTTTAGCAGAAATTATGGGGGCATGAGTGAGTTCCATTCTGCAGATGAAGGACTGGAAATACTGGGGTAATCTATGGCAGAGGATGCTGAAGATCTTTGGGCTGTAGTCTTGGATTGGTGAGGAGTAGGAGAAGGAAGTAGAACAGTATGACAGAAAGAAGTGGAAGGAGAGTTTGAATTGGGATGAAAGAAATGTGTTTTGGAATAATTAAGAGAGAGTGCAAGGCCCATGGATTCCTGATATACTGCTGACAAACAGGCACTGTTTTCCAGAGAGTTGGGAGGAATTTCAAAAGACTTGGGTAAGGGGAGATCTGGGTTAGTAAATACCAGAAGAGGGATCTATGGATACCCCTCTATTCCATCTTATAGGTACTAAGATCATAAAATGCAAGACCTCTATGTAATTGGCACCTTTTAGTTCAGAGTTTAATAATGTTCACTTTTGATGGAAAGTTAAGGTGAGGGAAACCTTACCTCAGTCACTGGGAAGGTGATATAACAAATAATCTTGGAAACCATTTCAAAATATATGAAGCATGAGAAAGTGATGTGGAGTAGCCAACATCAGTTTACAAAGGAGCAATCATGCCTTGACCAACCTGACAGCCTACCATGAAATGACCAGCCAGGTGGATGAAGAGAACGAGCGCTATGAATGTTGTTTATCTTGACTTAAGTAAGGCTTTGCACTATCTGCCCAATAAGACCCTCATAGACAAATTGATGAAATATGGACTAAATAAATAGTGAGGTGGACAGAAAACTGGCTGAAGCACCAGGCTGAAGGGTTTATGGTCAATGGCACAAAGTCCAGTTGAAGACGAGTTGCTAGTGCTGTGCCCTGGTGTTTGATAGAGGAGTAAATACTGTTTAATATCTGCTATTTACCTGGGTGACAGGACAGAGTGCACCCTCAGTGAGCTTGAAATTGATGTTGACAGATGCAGCCCCAAATGTTACAAAACTGGCAGGAGCTGTTGTAACACCAGACATTTGGTGTGCTGTACAAAGTGACCTCAGCAGGCTGCAGAAATGTGCTGACAGGAATGTCAAGAAGTTAACAAAGAGAAATGCAGACCCGCAGTTGGGGAGGAATAATCCCATGTACTAATTCATGCAAGGAGCCACCCAGCTGGAAAGCAGTTCTGCAGGGAAGGACCTGTGAGTCTTGGTGGACTACAGGTTGATTAGGAGCTAGCAATGTGCACTCATGGCAAAGAAACCCAGCCCCCTCCTGGGCTGCTTTAGGCAGAGTTTTGCCAGCAGGATGAAGGAGGTGATCTTTCCCCTCTACTTAGCCCTGGTGCAACACATCTGGAGGGCTGTATCCAGTTCTGGGTTCCCCAGTACAAGAGAAATGTTGACATGCTGCACCAAGTCCACCACAGGGCCAAAAAAATGGCTAAGGGATTGTAGCTGCTGTCATACAAGAAGAGACTGAGAGAGCGGATCTACTCAACTTGGAGAAGAGAAGACTCAGGTAGATCTTAGGTGTGTACATAACTGATGGGATAGAAGAGAGAAGACAAAGCCAAGACTAAGACAAATTCTTAATGGAGCCCCGTGACAGGACAAGAGACAATGGGCACAAAATGAAGCATAGGAGGTTCTGAATGAACACAAGAAAAAGCTTTTTACTAGGAGGGTGTTCAAACTCTGGCACAGGTTGCCCAGAGAGATTGTGCAGTCTCCTTCTTGGAGATGCTCCAAACCAAATGTACATGGTCCTGAGCAACCTGCTCTAGCTGGGCCTGCTTTGAGTGGAGGGGTAGAGTAGAGGTGCCTTCCAATCCCTGTGATTCTGTGATTCTCATCATGTTAGTGGAGCTAGGAGGCACACTGGAGTCCCCTGTCTGCCAGTGACAAGTCTTTATTATAGTTTCCATTTCTAAGTTCCCAGATCAAATTTGTCAACTTAAAATGTCTTTAGTTGGCACTGAAACACATAACTTTAAACTACATGGCAAGAGGTTAATGTTCCCCATGACATGTACTTGTCAAATGCTTTTTATTTGATTCTAAAACATACTGTGTTAAGAGAATGCACCATTAGACAACAGCAACCTGACTGTTGGGATAATTAAAGATGCTGACAATGTTCAAGAAAAAGATTAATGAAGCCCTCAGTGACATTTTAAGTCAAACAAATTATTTTTTTTTTGTTTGTGATGATTTTATTCTCTTCTAGAAATACTTTTTCTACAACAGCCAGATCATAAACTTATTGTGCTTCTTGAGTTCTAAAACCTGCCTTACAGAAGAAAATTACCCTTTACAGGACACGTATATTTTCAAATATTATTTTCTTAATCTTGGAATAGTATTTCCTCATTCCACGTGTTTACAGATTTTCATATTAGATACTTAGTAGCTATTTCATGTACAAACTTAAGGTTTGCTTTTGGATGCTTAGTTAAACAACTCATGGTAACCACCCGTTACAGTGCTATTGTCAATGTTGCACTTTATGCTTTTCAGCATTTTAGAGAGAAGGGCTATGCTAATTAATGGCTGCTGCAGAGCATTCCTTGTTTCTGAAGACAATAAGCCCTTCAGCCCACCTGCTTAGTAGACTGCAAGCACAGGCCAAGATGAAACCATGGGCACTCTAAGGTCATTTCCTCACTCTTTCTGTTCTAGATAGAAAGAGAACAAGAGGCAGGATAATCAGGTAAAAGTTTCTCTGGCAGCCAGGAATCTCACTGTGTTAGTAGGACATTGGTTCAGTGTCTGCCTTGGCCACTTAGGTGCTACCTGGCACTGGGGCTGACACCTTGTTTCTTTGTAACTTGTAGAATTGAGATTCTGGCACTGAGGTGAACATCACAGCCATTACAACAAAAGTGCTAGTAAACCTTGTTTTACCTGGAAAAGAAGAAGTGGTTGTTTGAAATACTTTCCTTTTTCTAAAGGATGTTCCAGAACAGAGGTGGCATCTGCACTGGTTGAAAGGATGTTGTGTTTTCATTCCTGAAAACATAAAAATTCAACATTTGAAATGTTTCTTTTAGATATATATATATTTCTCTATTTCTTTCTGTCATTTAATGCAATGCCTAAAGAGGGCCTATAAGAAAGATGGGAAGAGACTTTTTAGCAGGGCCTGTTGCTAAAGCGTAATGGTTTTGAATTAAAAGATGGTAAATTCAGACTAGATTTAAGGAAGAAATTTTTTGCAATGAGGGTGGTGAAACACTGGAAACAGTTGCCCAGAGAGGTAGTGGATGCGCCATCCCTGGAGACATTCAAGGCCAGGCTGGATGTGGTTCTGAGCAACTGATCTAATTGAAGATGGCCCTGCTCATTGCAGAGAGGGTTGGATTAGATGACTTTTGAAGGTCCCTTCCAACCCAAAGTATTCTATGATTCTGTGATTTCATAGATCTGGTGAAGTGCACAACTACATGAACTGTCAGACTGACGCGGTACCAGCTGAGACATCTGCAAGACAGTGCCCCCATGCTTAAGAGGTGTTAACTTCTTAAGCTGGGTCTGCTCTTACCAAATAGTATCATGCAGCTGCAGGCAGCACATTTGTTCAGGAGCATGCTGGAAAGCAAGGGAAGGAATAAAGGAGGGTAAAGAAGGAACAAGTAAGGAAATGTTGTAGTGATCTGAAACAGGGCATGGTACAAAGAAATTTTCAGAAGAGCACTGAATGCCTCAGAAAGCATAACTGATTTTAATACTACATATTTTAATGTTATTAAATGAAACCAGGAGGGAATGTGCTGAGACACTGTGTCACTGCATGGGCCAGGTAACTTCTATTCCATCTTCCTATTTCTGACTTTCTTATGCCAGTTTTTCTAGTGATCTAGCTCATTCCTCAAAAAGCTCATGTAGTTTTGTCCTAGTAGCACCTACACCATGGTCTGAATGTGAGTAGCCTTTTATTCGAAGGTGTAAAAGTAATAGGTAAGTATTAATCAGAAACATTAATGATTTTGTTGTTTCTTCCTGATGCTTTAATAATTTTTAATATTACTGTTACCATAGTTTGCCATTTAATGATTTTCACTTGAAGTAGTGGATTTCTTTTTTACTTAAGACTTTTCTTAAATCTTTTGGGGTAAAACAATGAGGAGAAACTATTTAGGTCTGAGGCAGCTGGAAATATGTCTTCTCTAAAAAGTGTCTCCTGATTATTAAGGAGGGCATTGTTGCCTCAACACTAATAACAATTCTCCAATGGCATTTGTCTTAAGAGAAATGAAGGTCAAATAACTATTATTTTAT
>NW_009932169.1:0-4816 GCF_000696875.1 Nestor notabilis
CAGTTTTCCCCATGATACCACAGAAATACTTGAAAGCGTACTACAACTAAATTCATCTTCTGTAGTTTTAAGAGAACATCAATATCTGATTTAGGGGCACTTAATGCAAAAGCCGCTAGAAGTATTGATGTCTAAATTCCTTGTCTGTTGGGACAAGATTTGTTACATGATTACACTTCCCCCCCTCTCCAGCAACACATCCACAATCTATTCAGAGCAAGCAGTCCCTAGAAAGCAGGGCAAGTCCAAGTTTCTCCCATGACTGCTGCAGATGGAAGGTAACTTGTCCTCTAATTCTTGATGTACGGCAGTAATAAGGACAATCCCTGCTACCCAGTCTCATGTCCGTCCAGACTTGTAGTGACAGAGTAAGGGGGAATGGTTTTAAACTGACGGAGGAGAGATTTAGATTAGCTATCACAAAGGAACTCCTCCAGGTGAGGGTGGTGAGACACTGGCAAAGGGTTCCAGAGAAGCTGTAGCTGCCCCGTCCCTGGCAGTGTTCACGGCTGGGCTGGATGGGGCCTGGAGCATCCTGGTCCCTTCCAAACCAAAGTATTCTAGGATTCCATGACTTCAGTGACAACTCTTAATTCAAGAGATACAGAGGAGACACAACTCTTTACTAATACACTCTGGCCTTCCTGTAGTTTTCCAGCCAAGGAAAAAAGGAAAGTGACACTGAATAGGGAATTCCAGAAAAAAAAAACAAACCAAAACAAGTACACCAAGAAGTGGATAGCAGGTACTTTTCAAATACAGAAATAAACAATTTTATTAACATCATTAGGAAAATGATCCTGTCCCATGCTAAGGCTGACTAAGATACTTATTCACCCTTACTTTACACCCCAATTTTCTCTCTTCTGTGCCACTACGTACTAACATTCCTCCCTGCCCCAACTGCTACAATTGTCTCTCATGCTTCTTCACCCTTTCCACTTCCTCACCTCAGTGCTGGAGCTGAGCCCACACAAGAAGCTCGGAGCATCATGGTTTGCTGTTTGTCCCACACCTTTAGCACTGGTTTACAACAGCAGATGTGAACCAGGGCTCTACCCACCAAAATGATTTGTTAACAGCTTGTTCAAAGGGTTTCAAAGGTGCCACTGTCTCAACCTTAGACCTCTGAATGGCTTCCATTTTGCTGCACAGGAGTCCAAGTTAGCAAGGTCACTACCACACTAGAAGGAAATACACATGCCTACCTCATGCACATCTCATTTCTAAAAGCTGACACACAAAATGGCATCTTGTTAAAGCCCATCTACATGAAATCTCAACACTGCATGCCCCTTCCCTTCAACCCATACCTACACACAGGCTTCCTCATTTCTTCACTCAGGGAGTTAACCACACTTCTTGTTCCTAAAGCAAAACATACTTACCTACAGCGATTCCAGGTGGACCTCCCATCAGACCCCCAATAAAAGCTGTTGCACCCGCCAGCAGTGCTCCTCGACCAGAGTGCTTGACAGCAGCTTTCATCCCCTTCTCCTGGGAGAGGTGGCAGAACAGCTGCATCACATCATCAACATTGATGGGCATCTTGGCGAGTTAAGATCCTGAAAAAGATATTTTAAATTGTCTTTTGATTGCTGCAACACAGACTAAACCTTGCTGCTAAATGCGTGTTAAGAAAAAGCAGAGAGACTAGAAGTACAGAGGCACAGTCAAAACAGTAAAACATGAATTTACTTTCATTTTGGGAAAACCAAACCTACTTGCAAACAGCTAAAGGCTACTGGAAATGCAAATAAAAACACATAGTAGACCGGAAAAATCTGGTTTTATGAGAAATTTTGAAGACCAAACAAGGGCAAGCACCTGCAATGACAGACAGAAGAAAGTTTATATGATTCTACTGCACATTGCCTTTGCCTTGAGCAATTGCCACTTGTGTTCACACACAGCATCACACACAGCTCCCGGAGAAAGGCAGAGCAGAGCCGCACTCTATCACAGCTAGCAGATCGCAACTGACAAACCTGTCAGGTATTTTCTCCTTGCCCTAATTCTTGCCACAAATCAGTTGTTTTCATGTATCATCCTTCTCCCATTTTGTTACCTGGGACTGGGAGTAAATGGAGAGCTCTGGAGACAGGGTATCCAAAATGCGGGAGTGTATGTGTACGGTGACTGGGACTCAGAGCAGGCACATGAGATGACTCTCATGTACAAGGAGGCAGAGATGCAACCTCAGCCTCCTTAGACACAGTGATGAGTCTCCAGCATGGAGCAGATACCTGGCCCCAAGAACGATCCCTCCGAAACCAAACCTTTTCCACCTCATTTTCTTGCTGATGCTGCCGATCTAAGCCTGCTCATTTCCCCAGAGCTCCACAGCGAGCGTGGGTACCCCCCAGGGCAGCAGGGCATGCCTGGGTGGAGGCTCCAGCCTCAGTCCTGCAGGCACAGGATGCTGCGTTACTGCACTGGATGCAACTCCATGAATGAGCACACGACCGATTTTAAAAAACCCAACAAACTAATACAGGGCACCTTTTGGGGATTTCTGCATGTTAAATACTTTTTTCCCCAGGGTGCTTGCCTTGTCATAGCAGGGAAGTAATTGGCATTACAGTAGCCAGTCAAGCTGACCGACTTCCACAGATTCCTAAACCCATGTAACTGCAATACACATGAAATGATGTTTTGCGAGCAGGGAGACCTGAAGGTGAAGCCTCAGGTCCCTGCAGCGAGCAGAAGCTGGCTCTCTGTGGAAAGCCACCCGCGCTGCTCCATCCACCACACTGCCAACACTGGCAAGTTTCCTTTTGGTGACGTGGCATCCTCAGCAGTGCAAAGGGCACCAGCTGCCCTGGGGCTTCTCTCAGTAAATGAAACTCTTTCCTGACCAGATTCAAAGTGCACTTGGCTTAGGAGTGAAAAAAGCCCAGACCATAATGAAAAAAGGAATCCCACTGCGGTCTGCTGGTGTGCAAAGCGTGGTGAACACACGTTCATAGTAACGTGTTAGTCTCAAGGCAAAGCAGAAGCACACTGGAACTCAAGCAACTCTTTTCCCATACTAAATGATTTTACCGCTTCACTCCCTTCACAACTTCCCCAAAGGGAATTTCCACTTGCAAATTAAAACATATTTAGGGGTCTTTTTGGCTTGACTGAAGAAGGTTCTCAGCACAGCAGAGACGTTCCTGCCTAATACCCAGTGTGAGCATCACACTCAGAACTCTCAAAGACCCTACAAGGAGCACTCACTTTCTCCCACTCTTGCAAGTATTTCTGTCACCTCTCAGCATACTCACTATATTTTAAGTCCTGCAGTGAATTTTAGAGAACACTGTAGCTGATGCACAGCACGTACAAGTTTCTTTCGGTTTCTTTTCCAAACCGTACATATAGAGCACTACTGAGAGCTAGCTACTAAAACATAAACCACGTACTGCAAAACATACACATAAAGTAACTCCAGACATTCCTACATTCAGCCCAAAGTCACAGACCAACATTTAAAAGGAGCTGTAAGTTTTATGTGTCAGAGGCAGAACCAAGACAAAGGCCAAAAATATTTATCAACTGGCTGTGTAACTGACAAGTAAATGGAACTGCAGCTTGATTCTAGCAACAAAGTATTTCCTACAGAATCCACCCAGACTGTAAGAAACACCAGGAATGTAAAATACTGGATCTGCAGTAATGGAGGGATGGAAACATCAATGATATCCGTAAAATCAGGCCTGGCTTTCAGAGGTGCTGAGTCACAGAATCATAAAATCATAAGATCGTTAGGAAAGGTTCGTAAGATCAGCCAGTTCCAACCCCCTGCTATGGGCAGAGACCTCTCACCGCAGACCATTTTGCCCAAGGCTCTGTCCAGCCTGGCCTTGAACACTGCCAGGGATGGAGCATTTACCACTTCTCTGGGTAATGTGTGCCAGGGCCTCACCACCCTCACTGTAAAGAACTTCTTCCTTATATCAAGTCTGAACTTCCCCTGTTTAAATCTAAACCCATTTCCCCTTTCCTACCACTAGAGTCCCTAATGAAGAGTCCCTCCCCAGCACCCTTATAGGCCCCCTTCAGATACTGGAAGGCTGATATGAGGTCTCCACGCAGCCTTCTCTTCTCCAGGCTGAACAGCCCCAACTTTCTCAGCCTGTCTTCATACGGGAGGTGCTCCAGTCACCTTATCATCCTCGTGGGCTCCTCTGGGCTTGTTCCAACAGCAATTCCTACAGAATCCACCCAGCCGTTAAGAAACACTAAGAATGTAAAATACTGGATCTGCAGTAATGAAAGGCTGGAAACATCAATGGCATCCATAAAAGTGGGCCTGGCTTTCAGAAACGCTGAGTCCCCACAGGTCCTACAGGTTTCACATTGCACTGAGAATATTCAGCACTTCAACAACAAAAAAATAAATACGAAGAGTTTTGGAAAATGAAGCTGCTGAGAAACCAACCTTTGTTGTACAACAGACCTCTCTTTTTATTCTACTGCAGTTCAGTGGCTGTGGTCCTCTTCTCTTTGTGGTGTTCCCAACTACTCAGAGGACATGCTAGATTCTGTACTTCTCTGACTAAATTAGATGGTGCACTGTGTCTGGAGACACAATAGTTAATGGTCCGTGAGGGCCCACCCCGAGCCTTTTTGACTTGTAAGAGTACATCCCCAGCCTGTGAGCAGTTTCCCAGATGGGTTGGAAGAGCTGATTTTACTCCAGCTCCTGCGATAAAGAATAACAATCCCTTTCTACAAGACATAGGTGGACAATCTTGTGATCACTATTAGAGGGGCCCTGCCTCCAGTCAGGTGGAGGAGAGGGACAATCGGGTTTATTGGACTGTGTGGA
>NW_009932170.1:0-29578 GCF_000696875.1 Nestor notabilis
AACTTGCTGAGGGCGCACTCAATTCCATTGAGTTAGGAGGTTATTCATGTAGATAGGAGGTTATTCATCTAGATAGGAGGTTATTCATGTAGATACTGATCATGAGGTGAAATTCTGTAGTGGTATGGAATTTAATGGAAGGAGAGCTGTATTACGTAGTTGTTCATAGTGCTTCCAGTTTTATCTTTTGTAGAATTATAGCTGGTTCAATAACTTCATCTGAATTTCATTATATACATATACACTTACATTGCATACATCTGGTTGGTTCATGAGATATGACTCATAAGAAGTGCGATTTTTCCCATTTGACCTTTTCTTACAGTGTCAATAATACACAGATTAGGACAAATGGAGTACAAACAATAACAATTGGAAGCAGCACCCTTATGCACAATTTTATCGAAGATTTATGTTACAACATTTTGTCTTGCAGGATTAACAGTAGTTGGTTTTCTTTAAACCAAATGTTTAACAACATTTTCCCATGGAGTGGGAGGCAGCAGTGACAGTTGTGGTGCTTTACAATAGCATTAACATTGATTCAGATAGCTCCACCAAGACGTGTATCTGGTGAGAATTAAACCATGAAGTTCGATTCTTCCCAAGTATTCTTTGACCCAATTAATATTTATTCATATCCTCGAAACCAGAATTATTTTAAGTGATAGTCTGACACATAAAAACTTTGCACTCTAACAGAGCATTCACTTTGGAGGAAAAAGAAGTCTAAAATTCTCTCAGAAAGATCTAACTCAGCTCTGCCCTGCTTGGGTGACTACTCTAACAGCTGTATTTCTGTATCAGAAGAGACAGGAGCATTGTCTTTCAATTCCATATGATTCTGATAGAAATTCTAATGTTTGCTTACTTGTCTAACTTCCAGAGCAAATAACACATTCAGAGATTCAGGCCAAAAGGCTAAACACCTATGTCATGAGAAGGAGAATTTTTCTAAGCTTACTCCTCATCATTTCTAACTGGCTACAGATATGGACAGGATCCATATTTTCTTAGAAGCAGTTTGTATGTGTTTCTTCTATAAAGACAACCTTCTACAAGGAACAGTTCAGATAAAGCCCTCTACAAGAAGAAAGTGGTCCTTTCCTTGGGAAAGAGACTTGAAAGATAGGACTGGATGAAGCAGATGCAGAAGGGATTGTCATAGCAAGACACTGAGGAGCAAGGAATAAGCAGCTAGGTCTCAAAGGAGACTGAAGCTATGTAGGAACTTAAAGGAGCAGCATACAGCTCGTAATCTTGAAAGCTACAGAGCATATTGAAACCTTCCTGCAAGGGTTTCAGGAGAAAAGATAGATTTTCTTACACAAACTGTTTATATTACTATTCTCCCTGTCCCTGTGAGTGAATTTTCTAGCCTTAAAAGGTCAAGTTGATTTGTTTACATGCTGCTAAAAAGTGGCTTTTGTATAAAGCTCTCTTTTTAAAATCTGCTTTGAGGAATACAGAAGTCTAGACAAATCCAGCTCTATGATCTGTCTGACACAGGCTCCTACCAGACATATCTATGTTAGCTCCTCACCTAGAATACTGGGATTTTCTCTTATTTTCTTATTTTCACAAAGTTTTTAGGTGGTCTTGACACCTGTTTTGAGGTTGAGGGTTTCCCTAGGCAACAAAGAGAAAATACAGGATAAATACACTGCTAGTACACAGGAGCATCACCTTAAAACTATTGTTTGTCTTAAATGAGGTTTAAATCATACAGAGAGAAGTCATTGAAAGGAAGCTATATTTAAGGTAGAAAGGTAGCAAAAGATGCCACAAATGGAGCAGATACTGATTTTCCCTGGAGTGCTTTGGTTAATGGACATTATTTACCACTTTTTTGTCTATTACGTAGCTTCTGTTATCACAAAAATTCCTGTTGGATTTGAGGGGCATTTTTACTCAGTGTAAGTCTGTAAAATGAATGCCAAACTTCCAGAATATCATTAATATTTAGTAAAATTTAAATGCCAAATTCTGTCTGATATTCAGACATATAATGGAAAAAAATCCTTTCACTTTTTTTATACCCATATGAAATCCACTGAAAACTGCAGCACCTGGCATAAACAATCAATCAAATATTTTTTAAAAAGGGGAGGCAACAGCAGCATTGATTTTTTTACTAGTAGTTTTAAGCTTTTTGTAGCCACAGTTACCATCATTCCTGAGCTACCTGCTGCTACTATATTATTCTCCCAGAGGTTTTATTTTGCACCTTCTTTAACCTTGAAAAACTGCAATATAGTTAAACAGAGACATTCTGGCATCCTTTTTGTTGGCTAGGCTAGAATTTTAGGTCAAAATCACAAATCTGTAACATTTAGCACATTATCATCAGGCCGAAACAGTTCCAACTGCTGTATCTTAACAGGAGGGAGGAAGGACAAAAAAAACACTCCACAAATCCCACCTAATTAATTTTAAGATCCAGCTCAATGACTCATAAAATGGTTAGTATAATGTTGTTACCTGTGATAGCACAATACTGAATTTGATGACCTTAGAGGTCTCTTACAGTCCTATAATCTGATAGAATGAAAAGATCTGATCTGGAATCAAAAATGCATACATCAGGGAGACCTGGCTTCTAAATGTTATATGGTTTTCCGACAAAGAGTTTTAGTGTATACTTAATGGAAATGACTGAAAATCCTCTTTGGGATTTTCTATAAATGCCAGAGAGAGAAAGGGGGATTTGTCTATATAAGCTTTAATGTTGTTTCAACATTCAGAGGAAAAGAGAAAAAGAGAAGTGAGATTGGAGAGAGAGAAAAAGAAAAAAATAAAAAAGAATTTCCAGAATGAGCCCCTTTAATTGCACAAGTGCAATGACTTTTAAAAGAAAATCTTTTTGATTATTTTTTAACTATGTCTGCACTTCAGGAAAAAAAAGGAAGAGAAATAAATAAATCTCAGTTCTGTGTCAGAGTCCTCGTTCAGCTGGAAGAAAAGATGTTACTTTAAAGTAAAATAATATTTCCCTTGGAGATGTAGCTGAAATTTTACCTTTCTCAGATTCACACTGTGGACACATCAATTACACTGCTCCAAAATGATCATATCAAAACTTTTAAAGGTGTGTATATATATATGCCTGATGCTGTATTGTCTTACACCTGTTATGTTTAATCTACACATTGCTAACTGCCTAAAAAAATAACAAATGAGAATAACACTCATGCAGAGGTTACTTATTACTTTTACCTTGACCACATGAAAATGACCATATAGGACTGATTCCAAGTATTTCCAAACTTCTGAACTTACTGATATCCTACGTACTCACCCTCAGACCTTTGTCTCAGGCATTTATATTTCATGCAAACTGACCAAATAAAAAGTACAGCAATTTTCAGCCAGTTCATATTCAGTGGCCTATGCAACTAATTGCTGGAATCAGGCAAATTGACTTACAGAGGAAGCAAATCTGCACTTGGACACATAATCATTTTCATGTTCAGTTATTAGATCAGCAATTACAATTGTAACAACTACAAGTGCACTACTGCCTCTTCAACCGTAGCTTCAGTCTCTTCTTCCACTATGTCAAAACAGCCTTCATTAAAGGTAGCTCAGAACTGTCTTTAATAGGACATATAAGCTTTTAGCTTCTACTACATGGATTTTGCAGTTAGCTTTGCAAATATCTTCTAAAATTCCCTAGAAAGCAGAAGGGTTTAGTGTTAAGTGGAACAATCATTGCTACCACCAAGACTCACATTTGCTTGTGAAATTATATACTGAAGAATTGAATGGGTATGAACAGCTGAATTTTCATTCTGTCTAGGGCTATATAATATTTTTATGTTCATATAGAAATTCAGAGAACATTCAAAAAACACTATCCAGGTTGCAGTCAACAGGAGATATCAATCAGAACAACATTGAGCTTATTCTGACATTTAGAAGATTTCAGGAAGTATAGACCAGAGTTAGGGAACTACAGTTTGTTTCTCAGTTTCTTATAATACAGAATCAATTCAGTAGAAATGGAACTGATGAATTTCTGCATACGAAGTGCTTACTGGACTTTGTTTTCAGTTAATTTTTTAAATTTTTTTAATAGCAACTTGGAAATTCAATTTATGAAATGTTACAGAAAAATATTTTCATGAAAAAATATTTGTTTTTTAGATAGGCAAATTTGGAGGTAATGGATTCTATGTAAGCTGATGTTTTAAGGTTTTCCAAGACTGTATTTCAGATCTATGTTTACAGTAGTCCTACATTAGGATGAGGGTTTTTTGAAAATTGGCTGAGTGGCTAGGCCCAGAAGGTGTTGATCAGTGGCACAAAATCTAGTTGTATGCCAATAACTAGCAGTGTACCCCAGAGGTCTATACTGGATCCAGTGCCGTTTAACATCTTCATTAGTGATCTGAAACTGTCACCAAGTTTGCAAATGACGCAAAACTGGGAGAAGTAGCTGATGTGCCAGAAGGTCATGCTGCCATCCAGAGGGATCTCAACAGGCTAGAGAAGTGGGCCAACAAGAACCTCATGAAATTAAATAAGAAGTGCAAAGTCTTGCTGCTGGGGAGGAACAGGCCCATGTGCCAATGTATGCTGAGGGCCACCCAGCTGAAAAGCAGCTTGGCACAGAAGGGCTTGTTCAATATAAAACAAGATTCATTTCAATAAAGATTAATGATGTGCCATGTAAGAAGGCCGAAGAAAAAAAAAGACAACATTCAAATCAAACTGTAGGTTCTAGTACTTTCATTTCAGTCCCTTGCACTGTCCAACATTTAAGTAGTGTTTCAAGCAGAAAAAGTGCATCTATGGTCTCAGGTAATACAACATGCATATATAAAAAAGAAGCCACATAGATTGGTATCAGAAGCCTAAATAGAAATAAAAACACTCTTACAGGATGTTTGATTATTATAAATAGAAGGTTATAATAATCCAGATTTGTTACAAGGAGGTTGGGTTGTCTCTTTTTCTGCAAAGGCATGCCGTAATGAATAGGAGGTTTACGTGTTAGTTAAGAATGAGAAAAGATAAGCTGTATCAAAAGAACTGTATTATGATCAAAAGCTTTTTCTGACTCTTTGTTTGTTGTTTTATTTTTTTTAAGAGTCCACATTCAAACCACTGAGTTTATAGAGCAGCAGTTTCAATGAGAATTAGATAGTGATGTACTGTTGTAGACATCTATTCTCCATTGCTTTAATTTCCATTCTATTAAAAAGAGGTGACAACAAATATTGAATTGGTAACTTTCTAATACTTTTAAAATGGATTAAAATCTTGTTCATCAATAATTGCAGATCTATTTTTTCTTCATATATATGTAACACAATTATCGAGGGCACTTCTGGAGCACTGTGGTTCTCATCTCTGTGCTGTAAAAAAGTTTATGTCATTATGGTAGAGACAAAAGCAATGAAAGTGTTGAAAGGTTTAGAAAACATGACCTATGAAGAGAGGTTAAGAGCCCTGTACAGCCCACAGAGAACAGCAAGAGGTGATAAAATAAATATCTGTAAGTACCTTCCAGGAATTACTCAAAAGGAAGAAAAAAACCCCAACCCTGACAGTTTTAATTTAATTTGTCATTGTAGCTAAAAGAAGTAGTGGCCTGAAATTAAGAAAATGGAAACCAAAAAGTAAAAAAGCACTGTATAACAGCAAGGTCAATTAGATAGTGGAATAACCTGCCAAGACAGCTATTACCACCTAAAACAGTCAAGGCATACCACAGAAAGAAATACTAGGGGAAACCTATAAAAAAATTGTATGTAATCCTAGTGCTATATGAAGATGTGTCAGATGACCTAGCAGGTAATTCCTAACCCTAGTATCTATGATTTAAGAGTAATACAAGACAACAAATCATCAGCAGTATTAATAACAATCCATGCAGGTCGGATTTATTTGCCTTTCAAAAGAAATACTTTTATATCTAAGTTGCAGGTTTTTAAAAGAAAATTATTACCATACATTTGGAGTTGTTTCCCCCATATCAATACCCTCAGGGTTTGGGATACTTGTTAGATTTTTTTTAAAGTCTAAATAAATGTCTCAAAAATACATGTATATTGATTATCTCGCAACATACACAGGTTAATAAATTGCTTAGGCTGAAGTTGTTTAGAAGTGCCATAGCACAAAATATTCTTGCAAGCTTTAAGGAGTTTAATGTACAAAATGATCTATTAGATCGATGTTCAAGCCTATATTGTTTTTAATCTGAACCCAAGGAATTTTTCAGTTTGATGTAAAATACCATTAAGTACTTAAAAATCCTCATTTAATAAAGTTTACATATTAATATTCTGAGAACAATGTCTCCCTAAAGCATGAGGACTTTGCTATTAATTTTAGTATTTTTTTCTGCCTTTTTCCTCATTTTTCTGAACTTTTCTTAGACTATCAAACCAGAAAACTTTTCTCTGATTTCAGAAAGCACATTGAAAGACAGCTTGATGGGTTAAAGGCAGCTTATTTTAAAAGTAATTTAAAATGTGGATTCTATTAACGGGAGATCTATGCTCTATCAATGCATAATTTCCATGTAAATGACAAAGAATTAGTGGCATGCTCCTTCACTGTTCTGAAGAGAAATTCAAAAGTGCACTTCAACTTTAGTTACTTGGAATACAATAGTTAAAAAAAATACAACCACCACCAAAACCCCTCCTCATTTAATTAAATTCACATAAAATGCAGAGCAGGACGTGCAAAAAGACCCCTGTGAGAATTCAGATCATAATTCAACAAGTTCTTCACAGTGAGGGTGGTGAGGCACTGGAATGGGTTGCCCAAGGAAGTTGTGAATGCTCCAACCCTGGAGGCGTTTAAGGCCAGGCTGGACAGAGCCTTGGGCAACATAGTTTAGTGTGTGGTGTCCCTGCTCATGGCAGGGGTGTTGGAACTAGATGATCTTAAGGTCCTTTCCAACCCTAACTATTCTATGATTCTATGATTATGTTTTCCCTATCTGCTGATCATTAAATATGATGACAGTAGCATACACTTACCATGAAGAAGTCAGAAGTCCAACTCATAAAATCAAAGAGAAAAGAAAAAAACAAAAAAAACTTGAAATATATAATCAAAATTTTCAGCATTTTTAGAAATCAGTTTTCAGCATTTTTGTGCAATTCTGAGAGGTTCAAAGTTTTTTGGAAGAAGTACGGAAGTTAAGAAATTTCTGTACATCAGATGAACACAAAACTATGGTTAGTTTTCAGCTGACAATTTGTTACAAAATTGCTAATCTGTCTCACCTCTTCGGCACTAGGTGTGATGTTGACGATCTTGTTCTTCTTAGATTGCCTCAGAAACTTATTTTATTTTAATAAAAATATTTTAAAACTATTTGAAGCAGAAGATATTTGGGACTACAGAATAAAACACACACAACCCAATTAAATATAATAATGAAACAACAGGCATAATACATAAAACATAATCCGGTCCTTGGAGATCAAGTAATTCTTTTCCTTTAAATAATTGCATAGCAGAACCAGTATGCTTTATCTGTCTTCATAAGTATTTCAATTGCAATTGAGATATTTCATAGCACACTTTTTGAAAGTTTCCCCTGCCCCACCTCATGAAGAAATAAAATGCCAGTTACGTAATAAATTTAGATCCAATTATGCTCTCATTTTTTTTCTTTTTTGGTAAAATAAATTGATACTGATAGATGTAGGCTTAAAAACACCAGGCATTCATCATTTTAGATACACAGAACAGCTTGATGTGATGCGCTGACAGAAAATGTACAATAGTTCTTTCTCTCATACTATTCTGCTAGAGAGTTCAATCATTTCAATATGAATGTGTTAAAAAAGGGATGCTTTATAAAGATCCCCTCAGTCTTATTTTATGAGTGTCTATGGCAATCCAAAACAAAAACAGAGAAGCAAATAAACAACAAATAAAACCTCTCACAAAAGCAGAATATAGTAAATTGAGACAGGAAAAGAGAGATCAATATAAGAATTTATGTCAACAAAAGTAGAAGAAAGCATGGCATAACAATAATGAAGGATCTGAATGGAAAACTTACGTGGTGACTAGATCTCACAATTTTGAGTTCTAAGTATACCTGTCTTGATTTTAGTGCTGCTGTTTAGGATATAAACTTGTGTCAGAGACCAAAACTTAGCCCACAGCAAACTCCATGTTCTGGAAGAATTCAAACTTTTTAGAGAAATCCTTATTTTGTGTGACAGAGCTGAGAAACGGGACTGACTTCTTCTTAAGTCAATGAACAAGGCGCAAGGAAACAGTGTAGCATCTCTAGAGCTAACACAGCAACTCAGTCTGTACACTGACTTCCCTCACTTCACATCACAAGTACATGCATTTTGGATTCGAAGCTTCTACGTAATTCTCTAAGCATGTTTTACTATCGTATTGACTAATAATATTGACTCATATTTTTAAAGTAATCCATATTCCAGAGCATATTTTCCATCTGAGAATTCGTCCACAGTGCTTTAGATTTTTAGATTTTTTTACATTTCCAGTGTTTGGAACAACTGGTCTTAATTCTAGAATTCTTATTGCATTCATACAGTGGTAGAATTTGATCCTTTTTTAATTTATCAGGCTAACAGTTCTTTCTTATCTAAAGACAGTTCAGGAAGGAAAAGTCTTTCCTGAAAAAATAACTTACATTGTTATTTCATTCTAGTCTGAATAGACTCAGTAGTTCGTCATTCCTTTATACGCAGAAGAAAAGTGAGGCAGAGAGAGATGAAGTGACACACTGAAATTAACAAAGCAGCAAACTAGGTTAGTATTGAGCTATTTTCTTGGAGGAATGTGGCTTTGTTGCCTTCACTTCGCATTGTTTAAGTGAAAGCATGAGAGTCTATTTGCCTTGCAGATTTGAGAAAATATATCTATTTCCTTAAAATGAAATTTCTGTCACTGTACTATTGCTGTCACTTCTGATTCATGCACTGATTGCTTTGTCTCACCAAGTGTTGATAAAACAGCACCACAAATTCCTATTCTGGAGGAAAAAAATGTACTTTCATTGTTTACTGTGGGGAACAGAAAATATGCTTGAATATTTGTCTCAAACATGTACACACATGCATTTTAGTTATCTATCTGCCCCTGCATTCCTTAATATTTTATCCTACACTACTGCTACGAGTTAAGTGAAAGGAAACTTAAGGAATAATACAATGTTAAATTAAATAAACACTGACTAGATTCCTTAGGAAACAATAGTAATATTTCTGGTTTGGGATATCTCTAGCTGCCTCCAACAACTTAGTGGAAGGATGCCTGTGTTGCTGGTTGGCAAATGCTGATACTGAACCTACAAAAAGACCCATGGATAAGAACAAATATGTTTTCTCTTTTTGTAAGTAGAGGTTAAAAGTGCTGGGGACAGTGCAATTATGCTGCGATAAGGAAATATGTAGCAAGAAGTCTGGCTGTGTTAATTCATTTTCTTTGCTAATGAATTGTGGGTTGTTTTGGTCCATGTTCCCCTCACCCAGTAGTTAAATGCAAATTTATATTAAAGACTGTTCCTGAGTCACCTCAATCAGGTCCTCAGAGTGGAAGGGCTAACAAGTACTGGACTGATATGCTTGGGAAATAGGAAGTCTGGAGCCCAGAGAATCAATCCATTTGCTGGAGAGTCCTTTACCTAGAGAAATGCCATTTCCCAGGTCTTGAATTACAGGGTTATATTCCAGAAGTATTTTAAAGAGGTTATATGACATTTATTTGCTAAATGTGCTATTTATAAGGATAAAAATATATTAAAACACAATTAAATTGGAGGCTTTCCTTCATGAAAAGACATTGAATCAAGCTAACACAAAATAGCAGTGTTAAAGCATAATCCCTACTATGCTTGTGTATTTGTCTTTTGTCTATACGGACACTTATTATGAGTAGCTTTATGAAACAGAAGACAGGAGGAGGAAATTGACAATTACTCTAAGTCCCTTGCAAATTATAAGCCTCCAGGAGCTGTATGATGTTATTGAAGCTCTCTGTAGTTGCTACACAAACTAACGGAGTCTTTTCCTACCCAACAGCTTTCTTACCTGACTAATGGTGGTTTCTGGATTATGGAAAAGCAAAGAGGTCAAAAATCTGTTTTTCCGTACACAAAGTTAATTTCAGTGAACTCTATTAAATGAACAGAGATGTTTCATTTCCAGTGGGGTAAATAAGAGGGAATTTGTCCTCTTGCGTTTTGTTTTCCCCTGCAGAAACCACTTGAAAAATTAAATTAACTGGAAAGCATGATTTGTGGACATTTCTTTGGCACAAATGTGATGAGTATCATTTGAAATGTAAGAGAAAGCATTTGATTGTGACACTTCTAAACACTAGTCTTTAATAATTTAATTTTATTGATCTCATGGTCTTAACAGCCTTTTCAAATCCAATTGTTGTCAAAGGGATTAAGCATATTAGACTCATGCCTCTAATAGCAGTGCATTGGGAAACTAAGATATTTTGAAATTATATTTACACTTGGCATTGACTGCTCATGGCGCAGCCTTAAATCAGCAGTTTTCAGAATTTATTTCCAGTAAATATAAATAATTTTGAAAAACTTTTATTGATTAAGAAGATAATTTACAGAAGTGTAAATGCTACAGGTAGGCAAAATTGTAAATCCCTGAAGCTCAGGAGCCAGTTCTTTACTTGTATCCACCCTCCTCCCTTGAGAAATCAAGAATGAAATATAGGTATAATCACAAAATCCTAAAGAAAGAATACTAAAGAGGCATTAAAATTCTTTCAGTACTGCAATTACACTGTTTCAGCAGTAGTAGCAGTAACCTGCACTGATATATTTTTCTTTTAACACTGTTTTATGTTCTTAAAATACAAATAATTAGATATTTCAAAATAACTAGTCACTTTTAATAAGTGGCTACAGGACACCCACAGTGACTATCTGTGACTATTTTCTTGTATTTGTCTCTTAGTACATATAGGCACAGTGATGATCTTTGTTTATCAAGTTCATTAGAAATATGGATCACTTAACACTGAATGCAGTGTAATTGTGATTATTGGAAAAAAAAAAATCCTGTTAATAAAAATTGTAGTAAGTAAAATATCACAAGATTGTGAAGAGCAGAGCACGTATGAACCAGTGTACCAATGGCATTATTCACAAATAAAATCATCCAAGATTGTACTTATTAAATCAATCATCTGTCCCATTGTATAATTGCAATGTTCTTAAAGCACAGACTTTCTTACTGTGATTGGGAAGTAAAGAACTGCCTTTATTTTCACCTCTTTTCTCATCTGAGAATAGAAGATGGTTGCCACTAGGGCATTTTTGTCCCTACGTGTTCTTAAAGCAATCAAAGAATCATCCTTCAAGCTAAAGAAACCTTAGAAACAAACATCCCCAAATTCTCAACACTCATAGTTGAGAGTAAAGATTAAAGATATTAACCTAATTGATACAATGCAAAATTAAATAAAGGTACATAAAAAATAAGGGAATTACAATCAGCCTTGCAAGCACTCATGTAAATTCAGATAATTTCATTTCACCTCAATGGAGCACAGATTCAGTCTCTTCATTATTATTTCCGTATTACAATTTTGGAGTAAACTGCTTA
The DNA here is from genome assembly GCF_000696875.1 of Nestor notabilis. Lineage (NCBI taxonomy): Eukaryota > Metazoa > Chordata > Aves > Psittaciformes > Psittacidae > Nestor > Nestor notabilis. The sequence goes on from NW_009932170.1 coordinate 11,595, forward strand.
CATTTTTAAGATTACCTCACTGTTTTGATACTCCTTTCTAGCAATATTTATGCTATTGCACCTACAAATGCAAGGCCTTCTCTAAACATTCAGTATATTTGACAATAAAAAAGAAAAATGACTGAATGTAGTTAAAATCAGATAAAAATCATTATTGAATCTTTCATTTTCATATCTCACCAGTTATACCTTTGGCATAAAATTGTGCCTGGGATGTGAAGCACTGTTAGGGCACTTTGCTTAACTAATAACTCCTTAGTTGAAGTCTAAGTGGAAGAATTTTATTGGATCTAATCAGCCAGGAACTAATGACTTGCAGCACTTATATTAAAATATCACACGACCCTTTGTAATTGTGGATTTCTTTATTCTTTTAGAAATAGTTTCTTCTCTAGAGCATACTAAATAGTATCACATAACTAACCTGGATAAATGCATATGATGGACTTTTATGAGGGCTTTTTTATTATTATGAGGTCTTTTTTATTGCTTTCTTCCCCCCTCCTTTTTTAACCACAGTCTATTTGCCAGCTTCAGATAAAGAATTTTATGCAACACTTGGAAAGTGCTGTGTTACTATGAATTCTGATTAACCAAAGGGATCAACTTTCATTAGAAACTGCATAAAACTCAGTCCATTAAATTGTCCTTTTCTAGCTTGCAGTAATAGCTTATGGTTTTGATCATATTAATTAGTGTACCTACTTCATCATCAAACTAAATGCTCATTTTAAAGAACATAGTGACTTCTTCTTCTACCATAGGACTAGTTTATAGGGAAGAAACAGTAGAGGAGGTGCTAGGTTTAAAATTTAATAGGTAAACTAAAACTTAATAGATTAAAAAAAATGAAATCATGAAAAAATATTTTATTAAAGAAGTCAGCATATTATATCAACTAAAGTAAAAAAACAAAAACAAAAAAACCCCACAAAAATAATCCTAAGTCTTTTTAAATCACCATCAGCTTTTTTTTAATACCTTTGGTCGCAGAAGTCATTTTAACTGCTTATAACACAAAGCCCAAAAGAATATGTTCATATCTCCAATGACTCCTCTAAATACCTGGCTTTCTAAGTCTTGCTCTAGTCTGAAATTGTCTTCATTACCACTTCAGCAGTTGACAGTCTGAAGCATAGAATCATGGAATCATAGAATGATTAGATTGGAAAGAACATTAAGATCATCTAGTTCCAACCCCCCTGCCACAGGTAGAGACACCCTCTTCTAGACCAATTTGTTCAAGGCTTAGTCCAACCTTGCCTTGAACACTGCTAGGAATGGAGCACTCAAAACTTCCTTGGGCAATCTGTGCCAGTGCCTCACCACTCTCACAGTAGAGAACTTCTTCCTTACATCTAACCTAAATCTCCCCTGTTTCTGTTTGAACCCATTTCGCCTTGTCCTACCACTACAGTCCCCGACAAAGAGTCCCTCCCCAGCATCCTTGTAGGTCCCCTTCAGATATTTTAAGGCTGCTATGAGCTCTCCATGCAGCCTTCTCTCCTCCAGGCTGAGCAGTCACAACTTTCTCAGCCTGTCTTCATACGGGAGGTGTTCCAGTCCCATTTATCATCCACATGGCCTCCTCTGGACTTGCTCCAACAGCTCCATGTCCTTATGTTGAGGACACCAGAACTGCACACAGTAATTCAAGTGAGGTCTCATAAGAGTAGAGGGGCAGGACCACCTCCTTCGACCTGCTGGTCACCCTTCTTTTGATGCAGCCAAGGATATGTTTAGCTTTCTGGGCTGAGACCACACACTGCCAGCTCATGTTCAGTTTCTCATCAACCAACATCCCAAGTCCTTCTCTGCAGGGCTGCTCTGAATCTCTCCTCCACCCAACCTGTAGCTGTGCCTGAGATTGCCCTGACCCAGGTTTAGGACCTTGCACTTGGTTAAACTTTATAAGGCTGGCATCAGCCCACCTCACAAGCGTGTCCAGGTCCCTCTGGGTGACATTCCTTCCCTCCAGAATACCAACCGAACCACACAGCTTGGTGTTGTCAGCAAACTTGCTGAAGGCATGCTCGATCCCACTGTCCATGTCACCGACAGAGATGTTGAACAGGATCGGTCCCAACACCAACCCTGAGGGACACACACTCAAAAATGTGCACTGTCTTTCCAAACGTTGTTCTTATCATACACATTGTTCCTATAAGCTTGCTCTGACTACAGAAGTATATTTAAGAAATAGCTTAACATTGTGCTTCTGTTTGTATTTTTTTTTCTTGTCAAATTGGAAATAATGACATAAATCTAGCATGCTTGGATAGACCTCATTGAAATACATTGATTTTTCAGATACATAAGAAGAGTTCAAATTAGAGCCTACCAGTCTTACAAGTTCTTTCTCAAAATTGCAGTTTTGATGCTTTTTTTACAATCAATAACTTTGATTTAGGTAAGTAAACAGATTTTTAAACATTAAACAGGGTTTAAAGGTCCTAAAAATATTTTGTATATAGAGAACAAATATCTGTAATTATATCTTGGGCACAACAGCCTGAGAGTTCTGATTTGTTGGAAAGGCAACAGCTCTAGGTAGAAAAAATTTAAAAAAATTCTCAGCATGACAGTTCTAAAAATACAGTTTTGTCTTAATTCAAATCTTTTAATCAATTTTGACAAAATTGTTATAAAATTGTGAGAGAACACTTCAATTTAGCAAGATAAAATAAAAAAGAAGAAAGAAAAGCTTCATATTTTAAACTTACATATTAGGGAGGTTTACAGATTTTAACATACCAGTACACCAATGAGTCATTTTTAATATATATTGTCAATATATTGGGAAAAAAAACCACAACAGTGACATTAGAGCAGAATGATACAAACCAAAATGATATTTAGCTGTATCCAACCAAATAGCTCTACGTTTTACAAAATATCTGAATACAAGATAATATATTTCCTTGTTCTTCTTCGCCAATCTTTTTTAAAGGTATTTATTTCTTTTCAATATTAAACAAAAACAACTGTTTGAGTTTCCAAGAGAATGGATATCAAGTTAGCTGGTTTCAAGTTAGATGTTATCAAAGTATACTTTTCTCAGAACTACGGAAATACAGATAGGTACTATTTCATTTGTTGCCAGAAGGCTTACTATAACATAGAAGCTGATGTTCTTTTTTATGGAATTCTGATTATGAAAATCTCTCTCTCTGTAAAGTGATGCAACTCCAGAAAAATCAAAGGATTGTTGCATGCCTGTATTTGTACTAGCAAAAAATACAATGTCCAGACTTTCTGTATGTTGGTAGAATATGGACATTTGGAAAGATTTACAGACATACAGAAAGTAAAACCAGAAAGAATGTTTGTTCTTGTTAAATCTAGGCCTGTTACTACTCTGTCGTTGTGTACCACATTTGCATAGCCATTAGTAGAGGTGATACAAGCATTATAGCATTTATATAAAAAAATTTCTCTGATATAATTTCTCAAAGGCAATTTTATGTTGATGTCAAGAATCTGTGGAGGTCTGTTTAATTTCAAACATATTAGTATTCAGTACTAATAGCAATATAATAGGCCAGTAGTTTTTACTCAAAGTCATACGCATACACTCCTTCCAAATTCTGTTTCATAGAGCATTTCAAAGACTTCATGTGTTGAAAGAACATAAGAAGCAGGATACATGTCCTATCCAGATGATGTCTCAGATTTTATTCTAGAAGAAAACCTCTATTCTGGCCTACAGAAAGGTCACTTATCTATTACTCCTGTGGTATGAAAGAAACACATGATTACCTTGCAACCCAAGGCTTGGTGACGATACAAAGCACTGTAGCAGGTTTATCACATCATATCATAAATCAAGTGGGAATGGAAGTTTGGATTAAAAAGAATGGGTTTTCCCTTTTCATTCACATGGACAAGAATACAAACAATATTATTTTTTAATTTTGTCTCTGATTATAAATTTCACAACTTGATCACTTAAAGCTTAAATCAAAAGCAATGATTTTCAGTGAAAAATCAAAATCAGTTGTTCACATCATACTTCAAAACAACTCTGACCTTGTTTTTTTCCAGCTTAAAGAGTTCATGATAAGTGAAAATATTAACTATTTTTTTTCAAAGTCTGATATTAAAATTATCATTCTTGTGTATTTCTAACAGAACCAAACTTAATGTTTGCTTCTATCTGATATGTATGTGAAATAAATAACCAAATTTACTTCATTTTTTTTCAGCTTTCATTCTGAAAGGATTTTAATATCTTCTGAATTAAATAGATATTTATACATATATAGATATAATTTCATGTATATATGTTTTTCTGTAGATTGAGCAGAAGATTACAAACCAGGTCCGAATCAGTTCAGAACCCAACAAAATTCATCAACAAAAACAAATGCCCAGAGCGTCTCACACACACTATTTCATTATTTTTACATCTGAAAAAAAACTACGCTTACATGCAGCAGTCCATACCCTACTCTGACAGAGAAAATAAATTATGAAAATGCAAGAGGAAAGAACAAATGTATTTATATGACAAATAGCCATTCTCTCTGAAATTCAAAGTCATGTGAAATGGAGAAGTCATAGCAGATTAAAAAACAAATAGGAAACAGAAATTCAGATTGCCATTGAGGACAAGAATTCTAAGAGAAGTGATCTTTCATGCTCTTGACACCTTTTGCCTCACAGCAAATGAAAGAATCATAAGGGCTGATTTCTTCTGGAACAGTGCAGTAAGGAACAGACAAAATAGGATTATCGTTGTTCCCCAGGGTCAATGAGTTGAAGATGGCTAGCATAGTTAGTAATGCTTGAAAATAGTGCCATTACTTGGGAAGCTGGAGTCATGGGCAAATGACCATTTCACTGTTGAAAAGTAAAGGCCACTTCTGAAATGCTTCCAAATATCAGTGGATTTTAAACTGCATGGAAATCACATAAGCATTCATTCAAATGATATTTGAGGGGATACAGAATGACAGTTTAAAAAGGTCTTTTTTTCAAGCAGAACAGCTGACTCCCTTTCCTGAATCAGCTGAACACCTTTTAGGGTTAGCTGAGAGGAGCTTGCTTACTAACATTTTGTAGGGTAACAATACAATGCTGAGTCAAGAAGCCCTGCCATGAATATAACCTGAAACCTCCATTGTAGTAGTTAAATTATCAAAGAATATATGCCACAGTAGCAGCACCAAAAGAACAAAAAAGCAAGCAAGAAACAAGTGGATCAAGTTGCCTCAGAATTTCTCCAAAGCAGTCTTTGAAATCTTTTCAAAGTTTAAAAGCCTATCATAATTTCTGTGCAACATTTTGATCAGAGATTTGCTGAATTATGTAAGCGATAACTAATAGAATGACAGCAGTAGCTTGTCATAGTAATCTTGGAGAATTAATCGTATCACTGCAAATCAGCCTTTCTTAGCTACTTATTCAGAACTGACCTTTAACCACCAAACTGACATGCATAAGCCCAGTGGTGAATATTTCAACATTTGGTGAATTCCACTGAATCGCTAACACACTCTAAGTACATCAGACTCAAGCTTGGTTTTAGTATGCCTTCAAATGTTTCTTCTGGACTTTTTGTTTTAAAATGAACATTGCCAAAATTTACCATACAAAATAGTGCTTATTTATCCAAACTAGTAATTCACTTCTCTTTTTAATTCTGACATACTTTACTTTTCTTTTGACATTTCTTTCTAGCCTCCTTCTCAGACCCCTTTACCTGACTTTCTAATGTAAAGCTAACAGCCAGAAATAAGACCACTTTGAATCTTCCTCTATTTTGGCTGTCTAAACAGTTTCCAAGCAAAAAAAAAAAAAATGTAGCAGCAGAAAAGGAAATGTGTTAGGCCATGTGATTATGCACACACACAACAAAGGAGCAGAGAGGCACAATGCCAGGCAAGGGAACCCCAAGAACCTCTGTGAGAAATGAACTCTGGATTTTTCCACGGCTATCTCAGAAGAGTCTTAGGCCCTGTGTCAAGGTGGGACACCCACCACCATAAGCCAATGCAGTGTCTCTGAAGATAACCTTCCCAGCTGTGGAGGATCACTGCCCAGGATATAGGACACATTATGGGAAGAGCTTTTTGTGATTGCACAGGATATTATAGGATGTTTAGGGGAGGAATCAAAAGTGGAAAAAGGGAGGGATCAAGGTGGTTTGGGGAGGAATAAGCATGGAAAAATAGAGGAATAAGAGGATAAAAGGAACTGATCACATGTAAACTGGTGGCTGGTCAGTACATGTCTGGCCATAATATGCAGTCAATGCAGTCTTCCCTGCTCTCTTACTAAAAAGCATTTCTAACTCATGTATTTTTATGAGGGTCAGAGTGCCAGCAACTCAGATGAGAGAGCATGTGCAAGTAAGTATGAGGGGTCTCTACCAGCAGCTGCAGGGGAGCGGTATATGCTAGCAGATGTGAAAGCATATTAAAATCAGGAGAGGTGCACATGTTAATTTAGATAGATGGCTGCAGAGACAAATGAGAAGAAAAACATTTCTAAAATGGAATACCCAATAGCTTTCTATCATAGCATGCCAGACTTTTAGGTCATACTCTTCCAAATGCTTAATTTCCTTATACCAACAATGCAATGATACATATAAGTAAGCCAGGTAGCCTAAGACCTAAGACAGAACAGTAGGTCATCCTGGAAAACTGTTGAAGGAAACCCAAAACTTTATTCACATTTGGTGCAAAGAAAGGTATTTGAGTGAAAGAGACTTTGGGGCAAGCTTTCATCCTAATTAAATGGGTCAACCTTCAGATTTAGGATACTGAAGTCTTAGGAAGAGAAAATGCCACTTGTGAAACCTGTAGATGGTAGACTGTGTGGAGTCCAGTATTCTGTGCTATTCTTTAAGAAACAAAAAGGTCTCTAAAAATGCCCTGCTTCCACCCAGCAGGACGGAATGAGAAGGTTAGTGGGGGACTGTCAGAAGCACAGCTGCTGCTAAGGACAGGAGAGGCAGGAAGTGCCCAGGACTTCCACCGGGAGGCAGGGAGTAGAGCACTACTACAAGAGGAAGACACATTCCAGCTACCCAAAACTTTCTTTGCAATAAAAGAAGAAGACATTAAATTCATGTTATTTAGGAAAACAAATACTATTACATCCTACGTTTCTCCTTCTCTCTTTTCATTTCTCTTTCAGCAACAGGGTCTTTGTTTCCTGATTCCCTGTCTGTGAGAAGGCAACAAAGGTCACTGAGCAATCAATTTAGTCTAGTTTTCCTAGATTTTGGGATAGAACTTAGGCCAGTGCTTAATTATGGTACTTTGAAATTGAAGCTGGCTCCCGTTGCTAATCAGAGCATGGTAAATGGATTATGCATATACCTGAATAACATCTGCATATGTACACATTGGTATCTAATTCAGGACAGATAACTACCCCTAGGAAGACACATTACACATGCAGTGTATATACACATCTGTAAATTTATATAAAATAAATGGCTTCTGTTTGATTAAGTTCTTAGCTTATAATACATTATAATGTAAATAAAACATTAATTCAAAAAGTCAGGTACTTATGAAAGACTCATGATAGAACATACAATATTTGCTTGTCTCAGATACCCCTGAACACCTAATTAAGTTAATATTTTCTTTTTGCTTAGTATGGTACTCTTTCTACTAGAAGCGAAGAGGTATTCCATCTTTAAAGTAACTAATCTTATCAAAGACTTAGAAGTGAAAATATCAGGCATTTATTACTGACTGGATTTCAAAAATGTCTTCATCAGCCAGTTAAGCCATGCATTTTATAAAGTCAATGAATACTAATTAAAATGCTGAAATTCTATTCTGGAAGAATGGAAGGAATTCTAGAATTTTGAAAACATTTTAGTTTGCAAGAAAAACTGTAAGTGATAGAACTCCTTGTGAAAGAAAATTTCTTTCAGGGGAAAAAAAAAAGACATATGCACTCTGTATTTTCTAAAAATTAAATAAAGCCTGACCCAGTCTGCCTCTAGCTGTGGTAAAAGCCTAACAAAGTATTGAAGAGGAAACATAAGAATATTTATATTCTTAAGAACATTGTTTCATGATATTACAACTGAGGTTCCTTTGTACTGGATCATACCACAGGGACGCCAGATTTAATATTCAACTTCCAACAGCTGGCATCTGTTGCTTTAGAGAAAAAGGAATGAATATAATTCTCCTAATTATCTGACTCATTATTCTTCTTACTTCATAAACTATGTCTGCCTCCTGGGTCTGTTTTATACTGTTCTCAGTTCCTGTCAGTTGTCTGAAAATCATTACCAAAATCTTACCTTTTTCTTCAGGTCTTATTCTTTCTCTTTCTTTGAGAAGCAGTCATAACAGGTGAGCATATTTAATGCTGAAGCCATGCCACATTTTTATATATTCATCAATAAACACATACCTTTGAATGTCTGACAATAATGCATAGATATTCATTTAAAACTGCCTTTAATGCTTTTCGCTCAGATGTGCCATATTTTTTCTACTTATTGCTTCATTTTCTTACAAGTTTCAGACTTAAACATCAACACTTTTCTGCATTGTAGAATACTGCTAATCCTGGAATATTCTTATATAAAAAAAAGAACCTATGCTGCTGTCCATAGACATATTTTAATTTTTTAGTTTTTCTTTAGTGTAAAAGTTTGCATGCATTAAACTTGTTCTTTATTGTCACCATCACTGCTGCAGCATTACTTACCTAATCACTCATTGAGACTACACAGCTTCTGAGTGTTATTCTGTGTGCTTTCTGTGGACTGAAGCAGTGTCTGGTACACTTATAGGTGTCATAAAATCATTCATGATAGCATGAAACAGTATGTTATGTCCTCAGACTGAACTTACAGTTGGTCATGAAAAACTTCCAACAAAAATGGATTTGGAATGGAAGCTTTTGGAGCAAGGACTGCCTCTTAATCTGAGTTTGTGCAGTGTCTCACATAGTGTAACTTTGCTCCTGCCACTCCAAAGGTCCTGCTGTACTTGACATGACTGATGGTAATTTGAGTATTAAAAATAAAAAAATAAAAAAAAATCAACCACAAAACTTAAAATGTTACTTTCTGTTGTGTTGATCAATCTGTTACTAAGCAGTTAGATACTAGATTATGTTCTTTCTCTGCACCTTTAATCCTCTGTCACGTTCTGAAAATTCTGAAAAGTTATATAGGTTAGGAGTAATTTTTGGATGAAAAACAGGACATTATCCATATCTAACGTAAATAATTAAAGATTTTTTTTTTTCAAAATGTCAACGCATCTCAGAATCTCAAACATATTGTAAAAACTGGCAGGGCATTTATCAGGCAAAATTAATAATCTTATGAATTTTTCAACAATACCATTGATATTACAAAGAAGAAAAAGAAATATTTCACAAAACCTACAGAAAGACATCAGGAAAGTGCAAAAAAACCCAAAAAAAACCCCAAAAAACCCAATCAGAGCAGAAATATTGGCTAATTTAAAATTTGGAAACTAAACACCGAATACGACTAAGAGTACATGCTGGCCCTATTTTGAATTGGCAGAGATTCAAAGTGTTTTGCAAATTAGCTATTTTTCCCTGGAACAGGTATAAGATTTTAGATACAAAGCCTATATGATTAATATACTGTGAGAAGAATCCCTCAATTCAAATTTCAAATTATCATAATCTGCAGTGTTTTTTGATTACACTGCGGATTTTGCTATTAATGAAAAAATACTGTGCTTAAAATGGCTGCACACATGGCTAATAATTATAGGTAATTCTTCTAATGGTGTTATTACTGGTAGCAAAAAAAGCAGTAGTTTAGACTTCTCATAGACTTTCACTTACACCTGTATAAAGTTAAAAGGAATCCTTCATGTAAATGATCAGACTATGTATCGGATGTACAAATTTAGTATCAAAATTCCTCACCAGAATGAAAAAACATACCTGTTCAGCAAGGCTCACGGGAAAAAAAAAAAAAAAAAAAAAGGAGCATGTTTGATTCTTCCCAATCAGATTGAACAGGGCAGTAGAAGGTCTTCATCCCAGTCCTGGTTACTACCAGGCTCGGACTTTCCAGTCAGAGGTCACCGGGTTGCCTTCCCACCTTTCTTCACCAACAGTATACAGTAAGGCCATATGGGATTCTGCAGCAGTCACACAGCCTCCTACCAACTGCATCTGGCTTGTGTACTCTGCAAATTACATGATTCAGAACTATTTTAGTCTGCCAAGAATTAAATTCAATTTTGCATTGGATTTACTTCATATAACTACTTTTTAACGTGTTATAGACTCTTCATTCTCCTTCAGTCAGGAAGTTCTGCCCTTGAGATATCAGCAGTGCTGGTACTTATGGCAGACCAGAAGCAAGAAATTTTTAGTACCTATTCGGGCCATTTTATATAAACAGACTTATTTACCTCAACCAGAACTGTGTCCAAATTCATGTGGTTTACATTTCAATATCTGTGAAAGAACAGTAGTTTGCTGGATAACACCTTGAACCAGATTTTAAATGGATTTAAGTATGCAGAGGTTGAGAAAGTTGAATACTGGAATCATCAGAAAGTACCCCCAAAAGTATGTATTTAACTAATATGTATATATATATATATAAAAATATGTATATATATATATAAAATTCTTATTAGTTTAGTCAGATATTGAGTTGTGAAGTCTTCTGGAAAACCTATTGAGCAAGTAAGTATCTTTTAATGAAAATGTTATCATCTAGAAATTTCCTTACAAATGTTTTCTGGAAGTGTTTTATCTGAACATTATGTGGTGAATATGTGGTGTCCAAATGATGTAATGAATAATGACAACGCAGAGGATAATTTTTGGTTATTATCTCAATATTTTGTACTGATGGCATTTCTGTTGCCTCCAGTCACAGTAATGGTTTGCTCCTTAACATATATAAGTAGGTGAACCTCCACTGAAGTCAAAGCAGCTACAGATATTTTTGTTATCTAAGGAGGCTCAGGTCACAAATGATATATTCTTTATTCCTCATTCCAGCTTGTGTTTTACTGATGTGAGCTACTTTCAATTTTTACTGTTTAGAAATTACTGTTATATTTCCAGGACCCAGCTTTATTCTGCTCTGGATAACAGAGAAAAAGATACCACATGTTACAGCTTTGACAAAGACTTATATTGCAATTAACATCACAGAAAGTGGGTCCTCTTATCAGTCATACCATTCCAAACCTCACATTTTTTTTAAATTATTTACGTATTTTAATAAATAATTTAGCAAGATTACAAATTTTGCTGTATAACTCTGCTGGAAACATTGGGTGAAACATGCAAAGCTGATTTCCAAAGTATAGCAAAGATTTTGCTCATGAATGCATTTTCTCCTTGCAGAATGAAAAGGAAGGAGACAAAAACCTGGTTCATTAAGTTGTCCTGCAACCAAAAGCAGAAACACCTGCTAAAATCACGAGCAACCTGGTGGCTAGACACAGCAAGGGAAATGAAGAATGAGATGGGTATTTCGCTTTGTCTTAAGCTTCACAGACTTAGAAGAAGAATATTGTCTAAAATACTATTCTTAATGCATGCCTTTGATCTCAAGAATAGGTAGAGGAAGTATTTTATGGGATCAGTCGTAATATGTACTGCTAAATAACTATTTTTTAATCTACCTTGCTGTTTACATTTGACTACTATTACAAATTGGAGAAAGTTATTAGAAAGCAGGAAACCAAAAAAGAAAAGCATATGTTTGGACACTTTTAGCATGTTTAGCAAGACAAACACTATGTACACATACACTGTCAAATTTCACTATCTTCCAGAGGGTATGAAAAGGGAGTAAAACACAGTAGAATACATATTTTTACCTATTTTCCATGTAACTCCCACCTTTTCTGGTCCACATCATTGCTTGCTCATGAAGACTGAAAATTCATTTTACACATTTACTATCCCATTGAAAAATGCCTTTTAAGGGTCATGATAGATAAACATCATCATGGCTGAAATGGAACTTCAGATGAAATTTCAGCAAGCAAATACGTGACCCTGCATAAGCATACTTGATCCTATAACTTGAACTCAGTGGGTTTTACCCTTCTGCTTTTGTTGCTCCTGGATTAAAACACCACAGCAGTGTGATTACTTAAAGACTACGGAGTGTGTTCAAATGAATCTATTTCCTACAGATTCCTCCATGCCTTGAGGAATTATCTAGGGAAACAGTCTCACATGAACAAACTGATCAGAGAATAGCTAGCAGAAAGAAAATTTTAAAATATTTAAAAGGCTTGTTTTCTTTCTAGAGAGTATTTGCTACTTTTGTGTCTTTTTAATTAGAGTTTTGTGATTTGTAACAGGCTCTTGCTTGCGAAATCACTGAGCTAGAGCTGACTCAGCGTTTACCTTATCATAAGTTCCCAAACCCAGAAAGCTTTCACACCACATACACCCCAAATTAAAAAAAAAAAAAAAAGCTTTTGCTTACATTAAAGACCACTTAGCTTTTTAAGAAGCTTCAAAATAGCTAAATCAGAACAGATATAAGAAGACTTTGTACATATTTTTTTCTATTGCAACCAGATTCCTGCTCTTAGGCTTCATCTCAGTTAACCCAGTGTCTAAATTACAGAAAATCCCTTGTAAACTCTTATTCTTACTTCTGATGTTTTACTTTCTACTATCTGTGTAACATCATGATCTCAGCCTAATTTCATACAACTGATAGCCCTACCCTTCAACTTCTCATTTCACACCCATCAGGAGATATGTTATTCATCCCCATAATGACCAGCTGGTTGAAAAGGAAGGCATCAATATGCCATGGAACTAATTATACTCAAACTACTCCTTTTTAAAGAAACTGAAAGCAAACAAATCAACTATACATTTACTCAGTTCATCACATCGTGGTATTAATATCTGAAAATTCCTCCCCACCTCTACTTAACAATAACTGAACTCTTCATTATACAAGTCAAGTTTGTCCTGCAGCTGTGATTAAAATTACACCATAGCACTGTCATAATCCCAGTAATGCTCTGTACATGACCATTAATTACAACACATGTGATAGTTTAAGGGTTCTTCCAATTTACACTGGCATCAGTGATCACCTGCAATGAAATGCAGCTGTGGTGTCTCAGTGTACAAAGCAAACATTGTGACTGTTTTTCTTCAGTCAACTTTCTTTATCTCTGCTGAACTAGTATCAGGAAAATTTAGAGGGATTAAAGCCTTGGCATCAATTTTATTCTGAGGAAAGCATGATGATGTTTCCTGAGGCAATTAAATCAATGAGGTAGCCAGACTGTGTTAACAATGTGCTCCCAGCACTCTGTGCTATTCCAGAGTTAACCAAGACAGGACTGGGCTTTGAAAGAATTATTTAGCCAGGTAGTTCATTAAGAAGCAAAGAAAAAGAAGTTTGAAAAGTAATATAAATCTGTTTTTATCATAAGTATATGAAAAGTGTCTCAAACAGAAAATAAAAATAACCAAGAGGAAGTATTGAACATAATAATGAAAAAAGCTTTTAAAAAGTTGCATGTAAGCATGAGAAAAAATTAAAAATTTATTCTGAGGAACAGAGTCACAAGTTAAAAGAAAATTTTTACCAGAGATACAAACTGTGAAAGTTTCAGTTTGAATGTTTTTTCCCCGTCAAGTGAAAAATGAATGAACATGTAACATTGGTTTTAAAATATAAATAAATAAGAACTCTAGTGAGCTAGACAGAGAAAAAAGGTAGCATAATGAAAAATAAAAAAGGGTACTCAAATTAGGAGACAGCTGGTGCAGCCACACATCATCAAGCAGTGATGCCTTCTTACAGACACAGGAGGTGCAGATCTTTATAATTCTCCCCTGGGACTGGGGCTCTGTTGTGTCTTCTTATATTGTGTCCAGGAGTCCACCAGGGCTAGGGAGAATGATGGAGGAGCTACCACGTGATAGAAAACTGATGTGTGAAGTGTTGTGCATCCATGAGCCAAAAGAATGAGACAGCAAGAGAACCAAGAAGTAAAATAGGTACAGGCTCATATGGTGGCACTGCATCAAATCTTCACTGAGGTTCTGTTCTGAACCCAGAACATTTTTCTTCACATGTTTTGGTGATAAGAACAAACCCAAGTGACTTGAACCAGCCATGCAGGCAACTCCCCCTCCACTTCCAGTTCAGCTGCAATAACGAGCATGTGCTGGGAGAGACAGGAACTCTCTGTGTAGATTCTCTTTTTCTTGCTGATTTGTTCACCAACTTGAGTGGATGAGAAAGAAATAGATTAGGAGGTGAGCTCTCTGCTTGGACATGACCTGTGACAGCAAAAGCCTATGCAAAAGGTAAGGTGTATTCCACTTATACCCATGCGTATGTATAAACTGAAAACCAACTGTTTTCTAGGACAGGGGGAAAAGAAAGAAAATGTAAAGAATAATAAAAAGAGGTTGAGTCATTGAATAAAAAGGGAATAGAACTGGTTGTGAAAATTGTGTCTTCTGAAGGATGTAGGTGCTTAATATCTAGGCATTTTCTTCTTAAATGAGAGAACAATGACAGTAGTTGTGTAGTTAGCTCAGTAACAAGAATGGAAATTGGTTGTTGCTTGAGTTACTAGCAACAATAACTGAGCTGATCAACTCTTTAAACTACGAGGTAAAAGTAAACATTGCAGAACACATTTTGTGCCACCCTGGACCTGAGAATGGTACTTTGCAGTAAAAAGAAAAAGTGTTCATAAACAGATAAGTAAAAAAAAAATCCTAACTGCCATCAAGGGTGTATGCGATTTTCTTGGGGCTTGGGGTGGGTTTTTTGATATTTCTTTTTTCCCAAATGTTGCGGTCTGAACTCTCTTTGACTATTCACTCACTTGTTCTGACACCCTCCATACTGCTCAGCTAAGTGTGGGTGAAAGTTTTTAGAAGAGCTTCAATGAACTCTGTCTTTTTTCTGTGAACCTTTTTTACAATAGGGTTGGCTGCAAATTAAACAGCTCATTCTTGTGCACATGCAGTATAAAGCACTAACCTTGACAGAACAAGGACGTTTTTCATAGAATTGTGTTATTTTTTTTTTTTGTGTGTGTGTGTGTATTAGGTATAAATACGCTTGTTTCACAGCAGCCATACATTGAGTTTAGTTTTGGAAGTCCTTTGGTTATTATTTTATTACTTAAACAAATTACTTTCTTGTATAACTGAAAAAAACCAAACAAACCAAACCTTCCCTTTCATTCATATTACTATATTTAATAGAATCATAATATCACAGAATCATAGAATGGTTTGGGTTGGAAGGGAGCTTCAAAGATCATCTAGTCCAAACACCCTGCCATAGGCAGGGACAACTTTCACTAGATCAAGTTGCTCAACGTGCCACCCAACCTGACCTTGAACACTTCACATGATCCACAACTTCTCTGGGCAACCTACTCCAGTGTTTCACCACTCTAATTGTAAAAAATTTCTTCCTTATGTCCGATCTAAATCTATCCACTTTTAATTTAAAATTGTTTCTCCTTGTCCTGTCATTACAGTTCCTGGTAAAATATCTTTCTCTGTCTTTCTGATAAGCCCCGTTTAAGTATGGAAATGCCATAATAGTGTGTTCGAAAATCCTCCTCATCTCCAGGCTGAACTCCTTTCATTAAGACTCTCTCAGCCTGTCATCATAAGACAGATATTCCAGGTCCTTGATCATTTTCAAGGCCTTCCTCTGGACCCAATCTAATAGGTCCATGCCTATCTTGTGGCAGGGACCTCAAGAGTTGAATGCAGTACTCCAGGTGGGGTCTCACCACAGCAAAGTAGAGGGAGAGAATCAACTTCTTTGACCTGCTGGCTTCTTTTTATGCACTCTGGATTGCAAGTGTACATTGCCAGCTCATATCCTTTTTTTTTTTTGTCCAGCAGTATCCCAAAGTCCTTCTCCACAGGACTGCTCTCAATCCATTCATCCTCCAGTCAGTATTGATACTAAGACATAGAAAAACAACCGTTTGAGTATTAAAAGTAGAAGGTAAGGAAGTGTATGTAGTTCAGGTTTGTAAAAGGATTGGGAAAAGCTTCTGTGTCACTACCACATTAGTGCTGATTAAAATAATTTTCAGTTAGAATGTAAGTTGTTTCCTTAGACTGCTGAGAAGTTAACAGGGAGCATCAGTTTATTCTGTAACGAAAAATGTAGAATAGAAGGCAGGGAGGGTGATTTCAGAATTTTAAGTACTACATGCACAGCATGTACTTCTAAAAAAAGAAAAAATAAATTGTCAGTGCTTTTACCTTGGACAAATATCACGATGAGTTTAATTTAAGAACCATTGTGTTGTAAAGTACACTGTCCTTACACTTCACATCAGGCTTCTACCTGACATGACAGATGTATTTGTCCCTAATTTTTGTTGAAAAGGTCCGTATTGGGTTGCTATGAGTCATCAACTTTGTCATAAGTCTGTACGTAAAGCTCATCGGGATTCATCTCAGTTTTGGAATGAGTTTGGCTATAGGGTAATACTAATTCTGATTCTCAGCAATATTGGTTTACCTGAAGACGATAGTTAAAACCTTTGCTCCACTGAACAATCAAGTATGTGTCATTCTGCTGCTTGGAGAAAATAGTAAGTCCGATAATTTTTCAGGTTTTTTAAGAGAGGATGTTTGGAGAACATGCAAAGTCATCGGTGGTAAAGGTGACTGAATCTGACTGGTTTGGACATTTGGAAGTTTTAAATCCTTCACAAAAGCATTCCTGTTCATTGTAAAGAAACTTATTTTCACTCATGAATTCTTGATCAGAAAACTTAAAATGGGTAGCTGATAGATGAGCAAGTTGGATCTCTAAGAAGAAGGCTTTTTCTAATGTAATGGGAATTCAGTTTCCTGTTAAGTCAGAGAAATAACTCACAGTGCATAACGCTAAACCTGTGCACGTCCTGGCAGGATTTGGGCCTTATGAGGCCATTATGAGAGAAGGATGAGGTAGTACAATATTAAGGAGCTCTGCTTGCTCCCCTGACATGTCATAAAGTTTATTTTTTGCTCAAAAAACAGGGAAATGCCTGGAGAATGTGGTGTTTTATTAATGTACAATCTGAGCTCACAGCAATTTAAGACAAGGTGGAAAATAGCATAATTCTCAACAATTTGATAGGACTTGTTTAGCTTGTTTCTTCATGTTTTGAAAAGGAAAATTATGTTTTCATTTCAAAATTAACTTTGACACAGTTTCCATGACTGACATCTACTGCCAGTGTTTCTGTAAACTTTTAGCAGCACTGTAGCAGAACTATTCCTGCATGGATTGATTTCACTAATTATCAAGGTCCTAAAAGCTACCTAGATGAGGCTATCCCAGGTCTGCATATAGCTGAATTAGTAATTATTCATGCTATCCTTTTTTTTTGTTTGTTTATTTCTATAATTCACCGTTATAATTTAACTGCTCTAATTTTAGCATCTGGAATATGCTTCCAGTATACAGTAATGTAAATAATGTAGTAAGAAAAGTCCACAGTAACCTGTCAAATCGCTTCACAGTATTGTGACATTTTTATTTCATTGGTCTATTCTGTTAACATAAACATAATTAATACGAGCTCTCTCCATACAGCATAGATGCATTTATAATTATAGACAAGACCACTTGTACCACAAAATATTTTTCTGCTATGAAATGAAAATAATTTTCAGGGCACTCACTTGATGTGAGTGGAAGGAAACATATTATATTTAACTGGTGACTGTCTCTTTTAAAAGTACTTGCAAATTCCAGGAATTAGTCATAAAAAAATATTAGTTCTCTGCTTGCTTAGATCCGGTTCATCATCTTGAGTCTCATATTCAGATTTCTTCACAGTGGAAAGACTTTTTAAAATAGTCTGTACAAACAATTCAAAGAATATTGAGTTCAAGTGATCATGAGCTGGGATTTTCAGTCCATGAGAAACTTTAACTCATCAATGTCTTGTATCGACTTTTTTTTTTTTTTTTTTTTTTTCAAAACTAAAATATACCTTAAACACCTTACA
>NW_009932170.1:29609-49407 GCF_000696875.1 Nestor notabilis
TATTCAAGCTAAGATATCCATTAACTACCTTCAAAATTTGCTTTACCGTGACAAATTTTATTATGCATGCATGTGATGCATTGGTACTTTTGCACAAATACTGAGAAGGAGTGAAGTATGTCAAAGAGAGGAAAAATAAGACAAAAGTGGTAGAAAAGAAAGAAGTAGAGTGTAGTGAGTCAGAGAAGAAATGATTGGTAAGTGAACAAAAAATATGTAAGTACCTCAGAACCACACTACAGAAACAAATAGCTGACTAGTCGTGCAGCTACTATTGCCAATTAAATTTTGTTATTTTTGACTGAGATCTCAAAGGTTGATAAAGGAGGAAGAAAGTAGACATGCAGGAATCACAGACTATATGTTTGACCTGCACTGTGGAACAGGGAATATATTATAAATTCATATGGTCATTAATTTTGCCCTTTTTATATATCTTCATGTCCCTGTAGTCTCCACTTTACGAATGTGAACCTCAGAAGCTGAGTGACTCCCTGAGGTCAGGCCTGCAATCTTCCAGATAGAGGTGAATGCAGGCCACCTGGGCCAAAGGTAAGGGCACTACAGAGGTTACATCCTCAATGGCTGTAAATGGTCATAGTTCCACTGACTTTAAGCTGTAACTTTACTTGCATGTTTTGACTTCTACTATCTTTAAAATTTTGATTTGATCTGATTTTAGGAGGATAAGAAATAGTAAGGAAATTACTGTTTTAGAGTAATAGACTGCTAGTCCCTGGGATATCTCTTTAAAAAGGTTAGGTGAAAAGTCTGATTGTTGCTGAAAGCCAGAATCGGAAACCAAAATGCTTTAAAAACTGGCTGAAATAAACACTAGTTCAGTGGTCACTGTAATATTCAGTGCAGAGAAGCTATAATTCATCTAGCAAACTAATCTGGCAACAATGCAAAAAGAAATATTGAAGATAAAATACGGTTTGGTTGTTTTGTTGTGGGGTCTGTTTTTGTTTGTGTTGGGTTTTTTTTGTTTGTTTGTTTTTAAAATAAGCAGTAGGTAGAAGTAGTGCTGTAACAGTTGCATAAGAAATAAAATAACTCAATATAGTATGCTTTGTATTTCTAAGTATAATTATTTTCTTCCAATTAAATTCCCCCAAATTATGTGGGATAGAATAACAGTTTTACACTCACTGTCATCAAAGTAGTTCTCAAAATGCTAGATCATTTCACCTTAATGTTATTGCAACTATTACTCAAAAATGTGTCTCAATGAATGCCTCCTAAAGAATTGGAAGCCTCCTAAAGAATACTTTATGCTCTTTAAAGAATTACAAGTCTCTCTACAGGATGTCAGGTACCCCTTGTTAGTAAAGAAAACAGTCCAGTTTGAAACATTCATCTTCATTTGAAAGGTAGCAAAACCAGATCTTTCTTATAAGACAATAGTTGTCAGATTTTTCAAATGTGTAAAAACAAATGAGAAATTGTTAACCAAGTCTACAATATTTCCTTTTTATTCTGTAGAATGAACCTGAAATCTGTCAGTTCTCATATTCCTGTCAGTAATTATGAAGACCCTCAAGGCTATCTGTTAGACACTACATGATAAATTTTACACAATAGCAGCTTCTGGGGATATTCATATTTTGCTTCAGAAAGGTAATAATTAGTTTTACATAGTCTCCTAACAGATCCCGTACTGAAGTCCCTCATTTACACAAAGAGATAAAGAATGAAAGCTAAAAAGCAAAAACTTTCCACTGTTGCACTTGAAGAAAACAGCTAGGTTGAATGTTGAGGTATATCCTGAGTCCGCTTAATGTTTAGAATTTCATTAAAATTTTATTGGGCACTTCCTTATGCTTTGAACTACAGCTAGGAAATTTATTTTATGCATAGTCTACATTGTGCATAAGGGACAATACTGTCCAGTTTTAGTGTTAATACCAAAGGAAAATACAGTCTTTCATTACACATCATGGGCAAAGGCCAAATAAAAGCTCTGTTGACATTGCAATCAAGAACAGCAACATTATAGATGTAGACACATCTGAGCTACCTCTATACTTGAGAATCTGCATTCTGGAAAAATTCTATTATTAAAATCTTCATTCTTTCACTCTGTTTTCAGTTAACTACTTTGAAGCTGTATGGTGGGCACCAGTAAGGGCAACAAAGAACAAATGGGACTTGCTGAAGCTGCATGATAGAGAATGCTTTAGATCAGTGGATTATCTCTCTGCAAGGAAAAAACACCACAGTTTAATGATTAATTCATCCCCTTTCACCATCTCGCTTTCCTCCCTAGATAGAGAGATAACCTCGAACAGCAATATACATACAAGCAGGGGCACCTCTGAAATTTTTTGCTTTCTAGTTGCCACTATATGGTGGTGACATGGGTTTAGGGTGTTGCTTATTACAAGAGTTCTGAAGGTTGTGGACCAAATCCAAAAATTCACAAAATTGCTGGGTTTTGGGACCACATCTGGCACAATGTTTGTACTAAATAAAACATATTTTCACTCTTAGCAGTCTGTCAATGAATTTGTGGGTGGTATTTTCTGTTCCTATTCCCTGCCTATCTTCCTCCCACTGTTCTCTTTCAGACAGTCAATTACAGATTTTATTTAAAAATGTAACTCATGGACAATGAGTGGCCATGGACAATGGATCTTCAAACTCAGACAGTTTTCTTCCCTGTTCCAAGAACTGCTGCCCAAACCGAGGAGTATGATCAGGCTGCCTCTTAATTTAAAGTTATCTGGGGCCAAGTCCTTATTGCACTGAAGTGAGATAAAATACACTCTCTGATGTTGGTAGAAGGCAGGGGAGTGAAGCAAATCTTAACCCTTTTGAGTACTAAAAATAATTTTCCAAACTATACGTTTGTATCATTAGACTAAATGAAAGCAAATTTTAAAATTATAGAATCATAGAATGGTTTGGGTTGGAAGGGGCCTCAAAGATCATCTGGTTCCAACCTCCCTGCCATGGGCAGGGACATCCTCCACTAGACCAGGTTGCTCTAAGCCCCATCCAACCTGGCCTTAAACATTTCCAGGGATGCTACTTCCACAGTTTCTCTGGGCAACCTATTCCAGTGTCTCACCACCCTCATAGTGAAGAATATTTTTCTAATATTCTTTTATTTTGATATACTAATTTTAAAAGTTTAAAAAAAGTAGGAAGGTACACTATTCCAGTTTTCAAAGACAGGTGCTTTGGTGACTTCAAAGATCCTGACGTACTCTTAGAAATCAAGTCAAAAGAAAAAAACAACCCATTTAACATGAAAAATATGCTTGGGTTCATTTTAGAACACCAAAAATTATGTTGATCTTAGATCACAGTACTGTGTGCTTTAGGTTTTCTCTTGTAAGAATATCCTTAATCCATGGAAATACAGGAAAACACATTAATAATTCTACTATAATGGATATACTATTGAAGTTGCTGAAGATATGTCTGTATGGAAATGGAAATAAGTATGTAAATTAGGATGGAATAATACAGCTACTGTGTTGTATCTACCTATATGGACACTTTCATGTTGCAGTCAATGATGAGTAGTTTTTTTCCTAATTACTACATAAAAAAAGGGACAAAAATATTATTTTTATGTTAATCTGAAAATGCTGAATTAATTGTGCATTAATTATCAATCGGCCTCATTTTCCAATGTAATCACTGATGTTATCTGTTTTTCTGTATCTTGAACTCAAGGCAGAAATACTTTGTTTATGTCTATGAGCTTATATAAGATCTGCTATAGTTAACACACCATGAAGCTTTTCAATATTAACCTGAATTTAAGAGCATTTAAGCTCTTCCAGAATCTTCACCTGAATTGAAATATCTATGATTTGACAATCAGTTGATGATGCAGGCTTTCAGAAAACACACCAGAATTTCACTCTTTCATAAAGTCATTCTTCA
This sequence comes from Nestor notabilis, assembly GCF_000696875.1. Lineage (NCBI taxonomy): Eukaryota > Metazoa > Chordata > Aves > Psittaciformes > Psittacidae > Nestor > Nestor notabilis. The sequence continues at coordinate 33,510 of NW_009932170.1, forward strand.
GGGCTCTTTAGTACGGATCTAACAGTGTTAATTTAATATTGAGCCTAGCATACTCAGTTGTTGAAATTTTCAATGAAAAACTATGTTATGGAATGAGTTTTTTTCTTTAGATACCAAGGGTATATCTTCAGAAAATTCAGGTCCGCAGTGGAACACTTTTAACATTTGTAACCATGGCATTAAACATTCTGAATTCAGAAGTTTCAAAGGTACTACACTACCCACTGTATGTATCAACCCATTTGCTGAAAAAAATAGATTCACTGAGGTAAGGAGCCTGCAGTAATTTTTTGCTCATCTCATTATTTGCTCATTAGTTAGCAAGGTAAATATTTCTCATCAAATGATCTTCTGTAGCATTTCAGAGTTAGTTCCCAAATCCAGGAGACGCTCCAATTTTGTCCTATTTTTACAGAAACAACATCCAGCTCTACATCATCCTCCCATAACCTCAGAAATTAGACCCAGGCATGTATACCAGTGAGCACACAGGCTGTCCCAGTCAGACATCTGATCTGAATGACTGGATGTCCATAGTTACCAGGATGGACTGTGGCATGTACCTGTCCCAAGATTTAAATGTAATCTTAGATTATCAGAGTGCATAACCTTGCTATAAATTAATATTTCTTTTATTTATGATATAAGTTATTATTAAATATAACAGCTACAAAAGGAGAATGCTAAAGATGCAAAGCCATATTCTGACATGCAGAAACAACTGATATTAATTGTATGTGCACCATACAGTTTTGTCTTTTCAAAAATTTATTGTGATTAGAGTCTCAAACAACAACATATCATGTTTGAGGAAAAAAAATGGCCTGTTACCATGAAGAACTTTGTTAAGGGTCTAATATTGGCAAAAAAAAAAGAAAAGGAAAAAAACCCTCTCATTGAACTATTTGAATTACATTTATGGGAAACTGATGTTAAGTGAAAAGAAAATTATTAGTACATTAATAAAGAGAGAACAGGTAAAGAATTCAAGAAAAAAAGAATCTAATAGAAGTACGAAAAGTGCTAGCTACAATCTAACGTGATTAAAATTAATCAGAATTTTAATACAATATATAAAATTAATTTGTACATATAAATGTAAAGCAAAACTTAATGCTGTGCATATCCCAGGTTTGGACTAAAAATCATAAAAATAAATAATGATACGCTTAAAGTTTGGTGTGCATACAAGAACGTAACTTACATGCAAAACCACAGGATTAATTAGGTTTTAAAACCTTGTTACTTTATTTGCCTGGCATTTGAATTCTTAAGTGTGCAACTTTGATGTTACTTTAAAGAATGAAAAAGAAAATAAAAATCTTAAGATTTGTTTCACTGCAGTGAGAAAGAGGTCTTAGGCAAGAATGATTAGTAGGACTTTTACCAAAGTTCAAGTTTGTTCTCTTCTCAGTTAAAATTTTTCACTTTTATTATTTTGCATATGATAATACAACTCAAGCACTTAAGTGATTTATATATTTGATATCTATTTTAGATTATATAGAAACTGCTTACTATGTTTTTAATAAGGAATACTCCTTTTTCATCTTTTATTCAGCCCCAGGTTTGATTTAATATCTGCTTGGCAATTAATGTAATGAATTTTGTGAGAGAGACTGGGAGAATAGAGTTCTTTTTGAGCAGACACCTGGCATACATCAGTTGCTATGGCGATTACCCAGCTGTGCAAACAAGTACAGGAAAAATAATGATTCGTATTCCCACAGTGAAAGAAACAAAATTTCTAATTGGTAAACAGCAAAGCAGTAGGAGGTAGAGTCTGGATTTTGAAACCACATGCAAAAAAGTAACATTATATAAGTACTACAATAGAATTGCAGGAGTTTCAGTTTATGTTGGAGGAGCAAGTAATGTGCATTATCTAGCGCAGCAGATTGGCAGATATGCCCTATTATGCCATGTCATTTCCTGCTCAGAACTGTAAAGGAGAAAGGTCCCCTGAGAACACCTCTGAGGAAGAAAATATGCAACTTATGTCTCCTCCTTTACTCTAGAATCTCAGCCTTGGTCTTATCATGACTAGGATAGAACAAGGAAGGCAAAAAGGGAGAGGGAAGAGTTTTACTATTTCTCCTGTTCTGTAAAGACTACATATCACAGTGTCCTAGTTTCAGCTGGGATAGAGTTAATTTTCTTCCTAGTAGCTGGTGCAGTGCTCTGTTTTGGCTTTAGTCTGAGAATAATGCTGATAACACACCAATGTTTTAGTTGTTGCTAAGTAGCACTTACCCTGATCAAGGACTTTTCAGTCTCTCGTGCTCTGCCAATGAAGAGGGACACAAGAAGTCGGAAGGGAGCAGAGATGGGACACCTGACCCATACTAGCCAAAGGGGTATTCCATGCCACAGCATGTCATGCCCAGTGTATAAACTGGGGGAGTAACCCGGGAGGGACCAATCACTGCTCGGGTAGGTCTGGATATCAGCCAGTGGCTGGTGAGCAATTGTATTGTGAATCACTGCTGTTTATTGTTTTTTCTTCCACCTTCTTATTTTTACATTCTTTCCCCTTATTATTTACGTTATCATTATTATTATTAGCAATATTATATTGTACTTTAGTTATTTAACTGTTCTTATCTCAACCCATGGGTTTTACATTCTTTTGAGTCCCCTTCCCCCATCCTGCCTGGGGCAGGGGAAGGAAGTGAGGATGAGCAAGCAGCTGTGTGGTACTTAGTTGCCAGCTGGGCTTATGACAGAATTATAGAATGGTTTGGATTGGAAAGAACCTTAAGATCATCTAGTTCCAACCACCTCTGCATGGGCAAGGATGCATCACTCTAGACCATGTCACCCAAGGCTCTGTCCAACCTGGCCTTGAACACTGCCAAGGATGGAGCATTTACCACTTTTTTGGGCAACCTGTTCCAGTGTCTCACCACCCTCACAGTAAAGAACTTCTTTCTTATGTCTAACCTGAACTTCCCCTATTGAAATTTAAAGCCATTACCCCTTTTCCTATCAGTCCCTGAAGAAAAGGCCCTCTCCAGCATCCTTCATATATTGGAAGGATGCTATGAGGTCTCCACACAGCCTTCCCTTCTCCAGGCTGAACAGCCCCAACTTTCTTAGCCTGTGTTCATACAAGAGCTGCTCCAGCCACTGTATCATCCTTGTGGCCCTTCTCTGGACTTGTTCAAACAGCTCCTTTTTATGTCCTTTTTATGTTGAGGACACCAGAACTGCACACAGTACTCCAAGTAGGGTCTCACAAGAGCAGAGTAGAGGGGCAGAATCACCTCCTTTGACCTGCTGGTCACACTTATTTTGATGCAGCTGGCTCATGTTCAGTTTCTCACAGGCCAACATCCGCAAGCCCTTCTCCACAGGGCTGCTCTGAATCACAGAGCTGTGTCTGGGATTGCTCCCATCCAGGTGCAGGACCTTGCATTGTTGAACTTCATGAGACTGGCATTGGCCCACCTCTCAAGTATGTCAAGGTCCCTCTGGATGGCATCCCTTCCCTCCAGCCTATCAACTGAACCACACAGTTTAGTGTCATTGGAAAACTTGTTGAGGGCACACTCAATCCCACTGGCCATGTTGCTGACAGAGATGTTGAACAGGATCAGTCCCAACACCGATCCCTAAGGGACACCACTTGTTACCAGTCTCCAGCTGGACATTGAGCCACTGACTGCATCTCTTTGTGTGCAGCCATCCAGTCAACTCCAGCATGGTGTCCATTGATCAAATCCATATCTCTCCAATTTAGAGACAATAATGTCACGCTGGACAACGTGAAATGCTTTGCACAAGTCCAGGTAGCAATTGCACAATGTCAATTGCTCTGTCCTTGTCCATCAATTCCATAGCCCCATCATAAAAGGCCACCAAATTGGTCAGGCATGATTTGCCCTTGGTAAAGCCATGTTGGTTGTCACCAATCGTGTCCTTGTTTTTCATGTGGCTTTGTATGGTTTCCAGGAAAATCTGCTCTATGATCCTGCCAGGCACAGAGTTGGGACTGACTGGTCTGTAGTTTCCCGGGTCTTCCATTTTCCCCTTCTTGAACATTCAGGTTCCTTAAATGATCTCAAACCTGATCTTCTCTTACAGTGGACTTAAGGACACACAGCTATGATTTCATGTATAACCAGATTTTTAATATCTGTGTTCCAGCAGCAGGTTGAACAAAAATAAATATCCCACAATATTACATTGCAGTACCACTTCTGTTCATGGCTTTCAGAGCATGTTCCTATGCTGAAATCGACAACTGTCTCATGTACTGTTACATCACTCATACAAACACAAATAGAGGAAGAAAAGGCCTTGAATATGAAATGAGATCTGTGAATCTTATTGTTCATGTCACACTGCATCAGGGCCTATTCTAATGGCATAATTCTTGGGATTAATTGAGGTTTGCCTCAATGAAAGGCAACATAACGTTTTGCCAAGTGGGCATTAAAGCTAATGGGAATCTAATGATGTATAGTGAAAATAATTGTTTGCAAAATAAATTCTGTGAAGAAGACTGTTGTATTAAATGACATAGAAATAATAGCTCAAGCATTCTTTCTCCCTAGTGATTTTGAGACAAAGAAGGTGTGCATGCAAAAACAACATTAATTGTATCACAAAGAAGAGTGCAAAGCCAGATGTGTTACCCTATGTTGAGTAATGCCAGAAGCCACCAGGGAAAGGAAGAAAGGGAAATTGAATGACTATAGTTGAAAGTCTGTAGCTCCAAGACATGAAAACACCTCATTAACATTCCTTCCCCTGAACTCTGATAGCACTTTTTTCTCACTTTCTTTTTTCCCGCAGGAGCTGATAGATCCATCCTTGATTCTCATATTTACTTTTAATAATATGAGCTTGGGAGACTCAACAATAATACGTGTCCTGAAATACTGCATAGCTAAAATCTCTTATATGATACATACTCTTGAAGTCACTTGTAATGGTCAATAAATGCTTCAAGAGAGAAGGAACTATATTAACTGCATGAACACATACCTTACTGACAATCTTCTAGTATTATCTAAGTTACACATGGACAGTAGTTTTCCAATTTCCCATTCTTTGGAAGATGTGAAAAACATGGTTCTCTGCCTTGGTTCCAGTCTACAACAATTTTATACAATCTGAAGGCCAGCTGTAAAAATAACCCAAAACAAACCCAGCAACAAAAACCCCTCCACATCTGGAAGGGAAAACAAGGTAGTTTACAAATTATTTGAGGGAATTAGATTAAAAATTATGCCTCTCCTGAAGCAGATGAGGACACCCATGTGCAAACAAATAATGTTAAGCAAAATGAGACTTCAAAAGCACTATGTCTATTCAAGGCCTACTTTCACTCAGTAGCATATTTTATTGTTTTCAGATTTTTAAAGAAAGTAAGAAAGAAACTGAGGAAAGAAGGTAGTGGAGCAGGGAAGACGAAAGGAAGGAAGAGTCCAGTACACTTTGTCTCTAATGTATCTTTGAAAAGCCTTTTCTGAACATGTTCCCTCGAAACTTCAGAAATCCCACTTCCAACAGCCAAAATGGGAGGAGTTCAGGTTGAAGATGTTTCTTCTGACCTGCAACTTCTTTTCTTTATCCAAACCTTATATTCAAGGTTTTTCAAAGACAGGAATTAGGGCAAATACTCTGTTGTAGTTAATGTACAAGGTAACCAAACTACCATTTTTTTCAAGTTAGCAAAATATTAAAGGTTCTTTGAACAATTTACTGGAATGATGGAGGGAGCTGCTTATGTACAACTCAGAAAAGCAGGAATTCAGAGGGAAATTAAGGGTTAATTTCAGGGACATTGCAGTGACATTGACATGTTATTTTATGCTTGTTACCATTGTGACAATTGAAGAAGTGTCTTTGTTTTTTGAAAAGCTGTAAATGACCAATTATAGATAATGACAGACCACAACTTTTATCTTAATCCTCAATTATTGTATGTATCAAAAAGCCACATTTGTGTGCCTATGTCCTGTTAAATTTGATCTGGATCTTATCCCCCCAGTGTATGTAATTGGTTTCTGTGCCCATTTTAAATGGCTCCTACTCCGTGAATCTTCTCCCACAAGAATAACAATTATGCGTTTGATTTTAATAACTGGTATAGACCCATAAGTCTCCAGGTATTTGCAAATAGTTAGATAGGATTTTTAACTTCACACATGTGGGCAAAGAGAAGCACTTGAAAATCATTTCTGCTTAGGGACACAAGCTCATGCATTTTCTTTCCTCAAAGGAGTAGGAAACTACCAGGGGCAAACCTCACTTCTGTGATAGGAAAAAGTTCATTGGAGGTGGAGTCAACATACAGGTAAGCTATCAGGTACACAGTGAGGACGTGAACTCTCTAGTGTGATGTTGATATTCTCTCTTCAAGGGATTTCTGCTCACAAAGAACAAGAAGTTTGTTGCAGTGGCTAATCCAAAACTAAGGAGTGCCGCATGAACCCTCAAATCCCTCTGTCCCCCTGCAGGTATTTGGAATGCTGCTTCAATCACAGAGCATCAGTAGCAAAAGTAGCTCTACCACTTAACACTGAGAATATGTTATCCGCTTTTTGCTGAAACAGAAACTTACAGGAGAGGCTATCTCACATTCAGCTTCAGAAAAGCCAGAGGGTTTTCTGGATAGCACAAGATAACACAGACCAAAGTAGAAGCAGCCTTATTTCTTGCTATTAGAAGTGGTTTGCATTGGTTTCAAACTTAAAAAATGCTAGCCAAAATCTAATTCAAAATATTTGTTCTCAAGAAAGGTTCAGGGCCAGTACTAAATTAGGAATAGTCAGTGCTATCCCACTCTGTAACTGTTTTGAAGGGAAATGGTTTTGCTTTAGTGCAGAGTTTTCATTTGAGGTGTAACAAGGGTTAACACTTTCTTTCTGCACAATGGACTATATTAATACATCATTCTTTCACTTGTTAGCTTAGTAATAAATGAATATAAAAAAACATAAAGTGCTACATCCTCTGAGGTTAAGTTGCCTGTGGCTAGATAGGTCATGGAAATAGAAGATGAAGGAGGAAACAATTGAAGAGATTGTATAAAGAAGCACAATGTAACCAAAGTTTCACAGTTGTTTATTATATTTTTTTTATAGTGCTATGGTTTTTATTCTAGCCCTTCAATCATCTGAGGAGAGAATATCACTATGTCACTTTTTTTACTGGGTGGTATTTTGATTCTTTCCATTATTCTCTGAAAACAAACAAAAAAACCCAAACCACCCCAATCAACGAACCAAAAACCCCCAAATCCCTAAATACTCTCCTTTATACAACACATGTCACAGATAATTCGAGACTGCTTTCCTTAATTTCTTCTAAACTGGAAAAAAACACTAACACGGATATTCTCTCTATCTAATAAATGTTACTTACAAAAAACCTACAATGCAGGTACCTTAGCAATGTTTCTCATAGGGGTCTGGAGCTCTTGCATATAATCTCCTTTCTGATTTCTCCATCAGAATATTGCCCCCATTCTATGTCATCATTGACCATTTTGCTTTTAACTTTCACTTTCTTTTTTAATGAAAACCTGAACTGAGAGGCTTTCAATACTTTCTACTTAGTTTCTTTAAATAAAAACTAATGTTAAAAGTGATGTATCAGTGGCATGCATCAATCATGACTATAAGCTGTGGCCATGGCTACATGAATGAAACAAATATGTTAAGGGCTTCCCTGATGTCCCTTTTTCTTCTTCTTCATACAGACTGGATGACTTTTTTTTTTTTTTAATTTATTTTTTCCTTCCTTATTCGAAAGAGTTCACTTAGGGTTCAATTATGGTAAAGGTTTCAGTATTTCTTACAGCATGTACCTCAACCCATTGCTTCTTTGGCTCAACTTTTACTAAACCAAGGTATTTTCCTCTATTTTCACAAATATGAGGTATGATAGAAGATCCTTGAATTAGTGACACAGATAGCACAAGAAGAAATAATCAGTAGTGTATCACACCAGTATCCCATGATAAATTTATAAGCAATTCTATTTCATAGAATTACAGAATGGTTTCAGTTGGAAGGGACCTTAAAGATCACCTAGTTCCAACTCCCTACACAGGAAAGAACACCTTCCACTTAAAACAGGTTTCTCAAAACCCCATCCAACCTGGCCTTAAACACTTCCACATATGTGACAGGCACAACTCCTCTGGGCAACCTGTTACAGTGTCTCACCACCTTCGTGGTAATGAAATTATTCCTAATGTCTAATCTAAATTTACTCTTCCAGTTTAAAGCCTTCCTCCTGTCCTGTAACTACATGCCCTTGTAAAAAGTCCCTGTCCAGATTTCTTGCAGGCCCCCTTTAGGTACTAGAAGACTGCTAGAAGGTCTTCCCTGAGCCTTCTCTGAACAATCCCGCCTTTCTCAGCCTGTTTTCATAGGAGAGGTGCTCCAGCCTTCTGATCATCTTCAGCGCCCTCCTCTGGACTTGCTCCAATGTCTCATGTCCTTATGTTGGGGACACAAGAACTGAAAGCAGGTGGGGCCTCGTAAGAGCAGAGTAGAGAGAAAGAATCACCTCTCTTGATCTGCTGGCCACACTCTTTTTGATGCAGCCCAGAATACGGTTGGCATTCTGGGCTGCTAGAGCACACTGCTGGCTCATGTTGAGCTTCTTATTAACCAACCCCCCCTAAGCTGTTCTCCTCAGGGCTGCAATTTCAGTACTTACTGTTAACTGCAGTATAGTTATGGGAAGATGAATCCTTTCTATATATCTGAGCTAGCATATTGTGCTACCATTATTTCAGTGAGGTGAAGAAAGGCCTTTTCCTGTTGATTAAAAGAGCATAGAACTGTATCCTTGCTTTTCCTCCAACATGGAAATTAGAATAAATTGGTCTGTATTACCCCTCCCAACAGTTCAACTCGATCATCTGCACATGCAGGAGCAAATAAGATTTGGATAAGTTTAACACTGTGGCAAGAAGGCTGTTGCTTATATTTAATACAGAAATGATTTGTTAGTCAGAACCAGGAATGCAGTTTGAAAAGTTTTGACATGTAGCTTTGCTTCTTGACAATCAAATTCAATCATACCAAAAAGATGTGGAGCATATAAGAATATTATGTCCTCCTTCAAAACAATCAAAACACAGGCAGAGAAGGCATTTTCCAGGCCTCTGAATTATACTAAAGTAGAAAAATTAACGTAATCTTCCCTGTACCTGGGGTATACCATTAGTTTCTTAGTGAAAAACACTAAGGTTTTCGTATTAGTTGTGGGGAAGAATAATGCTCAAAAGAGTCTTAGGCGACTTATCTGGGAGGTATGACGTGCAAATTTCTGACTCTAACCAACCTGATAACCAATACAGTTGACTATCCTGCTTATCCAACTAATGGAGCAGGCTTTTTTTGACCAGAAATTCCCAAATATGAGGTCAATGACAGTGACATGCCCGCAAATATTTATTATAGTGACATTATCTGAGGGGAAAAAAAAAAGCCAGATTATTCTGTCTGATCAGCTCCACAGATTCTCCCTGTAGTATTGTCTGCACTTGTTACACTTGACAATAAATTCAGGCCTGACCAGAAAGTATAAACAAGGACAGTTCACTGAGTTAGCTGAATCAACATAACCGTAAAATCCATTGGACTACCTAGGAGTCTGTAATTACTAATTGACTGGAGGGATAAAGTCAATCTTAAATTTGCTGAGTATATCTGTTAATTTACTGCTTGCACATGTGCCTTGACAGAACTGGAGACTGAAGTCTCCCAGTAAGATGCAAAAGACTGTTAAATGGATGCTAAGCTTAGAATCACAGAATCCTTTAGTTTGGAAAAGACCTCTAAGATAATTGAGTCCAAACGTTAATGTAGCACTGCCAAGATCACTACTAAACCAGACCCCCAGGCACCACATCTACACATCTTTTAAATACCTTCAGGGATGGTGACTCAACTGCTTCCCTGGGAAACCTGTTCCAAAGCTTGACAATCCTTTGGGTGAAGAAATTTTTTTCTAATTCTCAGTCTAAACCTGCCTTGGCTTAACAAAAGGGCATTTCCACTTGTCCTACTGCTTGTTGCTTGGTAGAAGAGACCAACACCCACCTCACTACAGCCTCGTTTCAGGTAGTTGTAGAAAGTGATAAGGTCCCCCTTGAGCCTTCTTTTCTCCAGGCTAAACAACCCCAGTTCCCTCAGCTGCTTCTTCTAAGACTTGTGCTCCAGACCCTTCACCAGCTTTTCTGACCTTTTCTGGACCCACTCCAGCACCTCAATGTCTTTCTTGTGGTGAGGGGCCCAGAACTGAACACAGTATTCAAGGTGAGGCCTCATCAGTGCCAGATAAATTGAGCTATCACTTCCCTAGTCCTGCTGGCCACACTATTTCTGATAAAGCCAGGATGCTATTGCCTTCTTGGCCACCTGGGCACACTGTCAGCTCATATTTATCTGGCTGTTGACCAACACGCCCAGGTCCTTTCCTGTTGGGCAGCTTTCCAGAAGCTTGATAGGGTATTAGGCTAAACAGATTATTAGATAAAATAAGGAAATGTGGTACACTTACATTTGCAGCCACTCTGATAAAGGCTTTGCAAATGTGAGTGCTGAGTAGTTCAAATTCTCTGTAACAAGTTTGCCATGTGGACTTTTGCCTACTATTAATTTGATTCAGACTGTCAACAAGGCAACTTTCTGCTTACAGCAAAGAGCTTGATGGAATTATAGATCTCCATCAAGTTTGATAGATTTGAATTACTGACCTAGAACGGAAAAGGTTCATATTCCTCTACTGATTCCCAAAGCCATTCTTTATTTTTTTTTTCATTACAATTTTAATTAAATGTGATGGGAAAAGGAATTCAAGATTGGTTCACAGCACTCCATTATGTACATTTTTGCCTTCTTAAGCGTGGCTGTTTTTCAGACTTAGGGTGTAGCAAATGTTGCCTATACTTGTAAGGGCAGACACCACATGAAAGACAGTATTTGCTATCAGCTGCAACAAAAGACATGCCAACAGAAAGAAGAAGACCTAGAATAGCAACATATATCAGAAGCCAAATTAAGTATCAGTCCAGAAAATCTAGAATGTAAGTATAATCTGAGCCTCTCAAGGTAAAGCCTGCTTAAGTTAACTTATGCCTACTTTTTCTGATTAATTTCCTCATGGATGACACCCATCTAGACCTGTTTTCTAGTGTTCAGTGAAGCTAATTAATTCTTCATAATTTTATATAACTTTGAAATATTAAATGTCTTGTTCTTTTCCCTCGTGTTTCTGCAAACTATTAAAAATCAGTTAAGCTTTTGGAAAATGAGTAAAAGTTTGGTGAAGATTCTTCTTTAAGAATTTTTTATAATTTGTATTTTAATATTTTAAAGTAAATATCAAGGCAAGGTTCACAAAAAGTATTGTATAGTTGAGAAGGCTTAAACTGGGCAAGTTCTTGATGAATGGGCAAAGCGTCTTGAAAACGCATCATGAAGAAGTGAGGAAAACAGAGAGCAAAAGAGTATTTACAGGAAAAACAAAATAGCAGTGGTCTTAGATAGCACACGACAAATTAACTAGAACTAAACTAATGATCAGCTTTTTCTTGAAATTAAAGCTTTAGTAGTAGGTTAAAAATTAAGAAAAAGTATTGGTTTAGTAATATTGCAATTATATGACCAATCTCCTAGTTGGAATAATATTTCTATTTCGCCAAAGGTGTTACAAACACCTTACTAAAGATCTTGATTCTAAGAATTAGTTCTCTCCGAGATCCAGATCCTATCACTACTGCTGTGGTTCATGTTGATAATAAAATTACTGATTTGTAAGAAAATATTTCCATTTTACCCAGCTTCCCTTTTTCATCTCCAATTGTATTAAAACCATCCGTTTTTTGTTTATGACCAGATATATACAATAGGTACACACATTATGAATAAGTACATAAAATATAAGTGCCATTCCTATTGTACTGCATATGTTATATAAAAGACACTCCCACTATATTGTATAACAATTGTTATATATATTCCAAATATAGATCCAGATGTGTCACCTTCAACACTCTAGGTATTCTCCCAGTCACGCTCAGAATTCTTCTACCACACTATTTTCTGCTGTTGCTGAATGCAGGAAGTTGGTGGAAGATGTTGTGCTAGTGGGAATTCTCAACATTTATTTTTTGCCATTGAAGCTTGTCAAGTAAGGGATTTCTGTGTTCTAGGAAATTCCACTGATGGAAAACATTTCCATGTTTAACCAGATATTTATGCTAGTGGAAATATTTTTTAATCATAAAACATGACAAGTCATGCTTGGTTTTTTCCTTATTTTGTCATATTTGATTATTTTAAAATAAAACTAAACTAATTTTGAAATGAAATCTGGAAATTCCTAATTTTTAAGACTAAGGTCAAAACAGAGTCTTCTGAAGAAGTTATAAAACTTCTTACTGAATAATACGACCAAACCTAAGCCACAAGGATGGGATTCTAAAAGTTAAGTGTCTAAACTGTCTTCTTTCTGTAATCACGGAAAAGACGGAGGCACGTCCAAGCATTGTTTCCAGAAATAGGAGTGGTTAATTGCCTCAGGATGAGTTGAACCAAGTTTTACTGATTATAGACAGAGCCATAGTACTTGCCTGGATTGTTGCTGAACTTGCAGATAATTAAAAATTAAGGTCTCAAACCTTCTTTTTTCTACCCATTACAGGTTTGATACAACCTTACTCTATGTATCAGTAAACTTATTTGATCTTATGGTCCCAAGTTAAGTTTACTTCTCCAAACAATCCAAGAGAGTTAATTTAATGTACAGTGAATGGTATCTCATTCTCAATCTTTATGTTATGTCTGTGTATGTTATCTCCATATTCCTTTGAAAAGCTGTCTGTGCAGGACGGAGCATTCCTAGGGAGGGGGTAGAAGGGAGTGATTGCATCTTCTTTGGGAGCAGCCATGATTGAGTTACAGCAAAGGCATCCACACTAGTAGCTCTGGGACATGCATCAGGGAAGAATCTCAGGGCACCTGTCACTTCATATCTTGTGTATCAGTGGTACTACTGACTCCCATCTCTGAGGCAGGCCACAGAAACGACAGTAAGAGAAAATGCAGAGGCCAAAAGGGACCACATAGAGTTTACTCCAACTCAAAGCTACTGACCTGATAAAGAAATAAACTTGAAAGTAGGAATCTGCCTGCAAGGCCACAGTGGGAGAATATTTTATAAATTGTTATTACTTTTATTCTATCTGACCAATCACTTGCAGCTTTCTTTGTCTAAAAGTTCTGAAAAAATTTTTCATTTACATTTTTTAAAACTTTAAGCTTTTGGAGAACTTTCTACATAGAAAAGGTCTGGGCAACCTCGAAGTTGTGAAGTTGTGACTGACTTGGGATCCCATCACAATATACCTCTACACAATAATTTCATTATGTTTCCTTCAAGAACTAAAGCTCTGTCCACACTGATGATCCCCTATTAGAAGTCCCCAAAAAATAATAATAAAAAAAGCAATATAGACTAGGGGCAGTATTTTCAGTTTTTTATTGACTTTGGATTTTTTTCATTGTCATTTCTCATGTCAGTTGCCAGCTGGCAACTAAGTGCCACGCAGCCAGATGCTCACACCCCCCATCTCCAGGGAGGAGAATTGAAAGAATGTAAAATCCGCAGGTTGAGATAAGAAGTTTAATAATGAAAATAAAATATAATAGTAATAGGGAAATAAAAAGGAGAGAGCTATAAAACTAACAGGGAAAAGCTAAAAAAAAACCCCAATAAACACAAGTGATACACGATACAATTTCTCACCAGCCACTGGCTGATATCCAGACCTACCCGAGCAGCAATCAGTCCATTTCGGGTGACTCTCCCCAGTTTATATACCAGGCATGATGTGCTGTGGCACGGAATACCCCTTTGGCTAGTTTGGGTCAGGTGTCCCATCTCTGCTCCCTTCCGACTTCTTGTGTCTCTCTTCATTGGCAGAGCACGAGAGACTGAAAAGTCCTTGATCAGGGTAAGTGCTACTTAGCAACAACTAAAACACTGGTGTGTTATCAGCATTATTCTCAGACTAGAGCCAAAACAGAGCACTGCACCAGCTACTAGGAAGAAAATTAACTCTATCCCAGCTGAAAAAAGAGCACATTTTAGGAACAGAAAAAAGAAAATTGGGGAAAATACTTAGATACCAGTTAATACCTATTCATTACAGTGGAAGGGTACTTGAATGGTTTCTAGATTTGATCATAACCTTAGCAAAAGTGACTAGAAGGGAGAAACAAAGAAAGTCACATTTCTGTCTGATTAGATTTTGTAATGGCTGTTCAACGTAATTCTTGGAAAGACATAGGAGGAAAACAGGAAAGAAATAAAGATTAAAAATGTTGAAGCAGCTTAATTAGAGTCAATATAATGCGCAGTAAATGAGTTTGGGATGCCTTTGCCACCAATATCCAGTAATGACTTTTCCTGGGTTCAGCTACAGCAGTCATTTTTTCTCCTTTTTAGTAGCTGGTGCAGTGCTGAGTTTTTGACTTTCAGTCTGGGAACAACGCTGATAATACCTATGTTATTAGTTGTTGCTCGGTAATGTTTACTCTGACCAAGGACTTTCCCAGTCTCATGCTCTGCCAGGGAGGAGGGGAAGCCGTAAGGAAGCAGAGACAGGATATAAACTGGGGGGAGTTACCCGGAAGGCCCAGATCACTACTCGGGTTGGGCTGGGTATCGGTCGGCAGGCGGTGAGCGGGTGTGTCCTTTTCCGTTGTTATTTCTCTTATCATTATTATTATTATTGGTAGCAGTAGTGGTTTGTATTATACCTTAGTTACTGGACTGCTCTTACCTCAACCTGTGGGAGTTACATTCTTCCGATTCTCCTTCCCATCCCTTTGGGAGTGGGGGGAGGAAAAAGGGGGTGAGTGAGCAAGTGGCTGCATGGTCCCGATTTACCGGCTCGGCTTAAACCACGACATGACTTCAGAGGAGCAGGGCTGTTGTAAGCAAGGCTACAGAACAGATGTCATAGTTAATGTAGGCAATAATAAAAGCTTGCACAAATATTTGACTGCATGCACAGCTGGACCGACAAGGTTTGAGAGAAACCCAGTGAAAGCATCCTCCTAGAGACAGTATAATTTTAAGCTTGACATCAGTGAAGTAATTTGGAGAAAAGTGAAGCTTCTGCCTAAGATGGAAAATGAATGACTGAAATGTTTTGAAAGAGAAGATCAAGAGATTAATTTTGGCCATAATGAATTTTAAATAACAACTGGATACAACTATTTGTGAAAAGCAGGCCAAGATCCTCGACTAGGTGAAGGGAGATCTACAGAAAAACAGTTTTTCAAGTAATTTAAATATCTTTTCAATGCTGTTCAAAAGCCATGCTTTGAAACTGGTGAACTGCATGTTTGCCATAGCCAGAAGGCCAAAATAACAGAGAAGAGGTCATGAACACAACAGAAAAAAACCCACCAAAATTAATTTCAAGATGTTAAAATAAGGAAGTCAGTGATATTAGTAAAGGTAAATATGTCACTTCTGGACTGTTTCTTTATACCCAGTTTGAAATATTTGGAAGAGGTTTACTAACTAACTTTTTTCCTCCCCACAGAAAGTCCTGCTATACCCTGCAATGCATTTCATATTAGGCTTTAAATTTATGTAAGACCACACATCTAAAAGGTCTGCATCTCTTCTGTAAAATAAGTATTTCTCCTTTTTTATTTTATTTTTCTCCTTCTTCCTCCCACTTCCACAATTTACTTGGAGGCAGTTTATCTGTTAAAATATATTGAAAGTTTGTAAGTAAAATAAATATTCATAACACAAGATTTAAATAAACTGTGGCAGATATTTTTATGCAGCCACTAACGAAACAAGTGAATTTAATTAAAAAAAAAAAAAACCAAAAAAATTA
>NW_009932170.1:49438-53541 GCF_000696875.1 Nestor notabilis
AAAGAGTGTGAATTGACATAAACTTTTTTCATAGAGAGTGCCATAATAGATTCAAGAGCCACCAAAGATTAAGAGAAGGGGAGGGATGAGAACGGAAAGGAATTTTGCTGGAGGGGATTTCACTTGCTGGAATTGGAGCGCATAGGGAGAAAACCAAAAATAATAAGCAGAAAAGTTCAGGATCTTCTGTTGTAGACAAGTCATATAGATAAACTAGAGCTGGTTTGGGTTTTTTTAAGGTACACTGGTCTTTGTAAATTTGCAGCTATCTCCAGTTTTTTATATTTTATATTTGCTTTTAACTCCATATCATAAATAAACAGAATCCTCCCATGGCTCATGGCTTTTCTGTCTTTCTCTTTTCCTTCTCTCTCAAATAGAGAAAAGACCGGAGCATCTGGTTTTGCAGTTCGGAGTTGTGCCCTTGGCTCTTAATGAATTAACATATGATCAAATTCATTTGCACCTGTGCAAACTGGTAGTCTCTAGCCAACCTTATTTATTTTTTTTAGTTGATTCTGCTAAATTTTTCTGAACTTTGAAAATCCAAGTCCAGAACTAAAGCAAAGCCTGTCTAAATATTGACTCATAATATGATTATTGAATGTATTTCATTTTTTTTAAATCTATTTGCATTTTTTGCAAACCAAAAATTTTCATAAGGGAACATTGTTTATTAATAATATTTTCCCGTTTTCAAAACTAAAAGATGTGAGCACTGAGGGTATTAACCTTCACAAACACTGAAGAGAGAACTTTTGTAAGAAATAATAGTTAAGTAAAACTCACAAAGCCTTTTGCTCTCTGAACTTCTTCATGTATTTTCCCATGACCTCTGATAAATACCACACTTTTGCCACGCACTTCACAAATATAAAAATAAGAGTCTGTGACAAAACCAATATTTTCTTTAATGCCAAAACAGTGCCTCACAAGGACACTAGTATTTTTGCACGAAATTAAAGGCCAGCAGGTTCCTTTGAGTTGGATAACCCCAGGAAAAGTTAAGGATCATTAGCATTGACAAAACAAGAAGGTCACTGTTATCACAATTCTACATCAGGAAGATTATGGTTGTTACAAATTGCACTCAGGTCTTTGTTTTGGGCGTTTCTTGAAAAGATATATAAAATCAAATGAATCACTTCTCTCACTTTAATTTTTCAACCAAACTGGATGTGTATCTTTGTACTCAGACTATAATGTGCATTCTTCACATAATACATTAATGTCTATGCATTCATATCTAAGGTCATTCAGTAAAACCTTACTTATTTGCAGGATGGGCATGTCACAGAATAGTTATAATGGGCTCAAACCCAAAATCAATGTAATGTGAAGCAACGGTTTCCATCATCTCTCTAAAAAGTCATCAGCCCTTGGTATGAGACCAATAGGACATACTACAACAAATAGAAGTCATGATTCTTTTTCTTTAGGCATACAAACCTCAATCTATTTCCAATAGTATACGTGCAAACAAGGTTTCTAAGCACTGTTTATGCTATATCTATTTCATCAGAAACCATAAGCTACCAAAATATTTGGTCTTGCTAAGTAATATAAGGATTTTCCAGAAGTTTTAAATATGCTTTTGTTTCCCGCCTTTCAGCTGCCAAAACAGCTTTCAGGTCAGAACAAGAGCCATTTGTAAAATAAAGAAACTTTATTATTTTTAATTGTTATTACAGAATGAAAACCAGTCATTTCAACTTGTTGCAAATCATAAACTCCACACAGCTAGCCTCTTCTTCATAAGACCACAGCAGCTGTCCTCAGATCTTTTCAGACTGATTACAGTTTAGCTGCCTGTCTTCTGTCTTCTCTAAACAATGTTATTTTCATCTGTGAGTGACACAGCCTCAACTGCATTGCTTGAAATAACACATGGGATTAAAGGAGAAACAAGTTCATTTCAAAACTCAGGGAAAAGACAAATGTTGCTTAAGATCTGCATCTGCACTTAACTGAGCTGGTCAAGTCAAAGGTGTGACCTCAAGCACAACCCTCCATAAAGACACCATTTCAGACATTCCTTTTGTAGATGGCATCATTTTTCTTTGCATTCAACAAGTCTACCAACACAAACTAGCCTTTTATGCAGGTGTTATCTTGGTTCTTTTAGGAAGTTTCCAAAACCATCTTTTCTGGTATAGTAAGTCAACTGCTGGCCCTTAAAGGACAAATGTGATGGATACATAGTCTGCCATACTAAGCAAAGATTCCTATCAGAGTCACACCACAAAAAATGTTACTCTGAATATGGCTTAAATCAGGAGTTCTCAGCCTTTGCTCCATGATGGCCTAAACGATAGACAAAATAACAGAATATAGTTCACACTGACTGAAAAGTCAAAATTCAATCCCCATATATCCACTTTGATGCATGTCAGTAAGTAAACAGTCAACAGTAGTAATAGAAAATGAATTTTCAAAGGTTAGCCTTATATTTGTCTGGTTATAAATGAAATCACAGCTATTTCTAGGACATTAAATGGTCAATAATTTTTATTTTTTTTTAAATTTAAAGAACTGTAATTTTAGCAAGGCTGAGAAACAGCCTCTCTTTTGGCTTCGTAGGGAGAATGCTTGAGCGAAAAGATGTAGAAAGGAAATCTATTTGGAAGTTGGAGAATTAAGTTTGATGACTCTTGGGAGGAGGGATGTAAATTTCAGGCTGAGGTATGTGACTGAGATCCATAACGTAAGTTTTAACAGAGATTAAACCTCATAACATGGATGAAATAACAGACATTAAATTAGAACTGAATTTTGCAGTTTCTTTTTGACAGATTGAGCTTCATCAAAACAAACAAAGCAAGAGCAAAACCAGGAGTGTGAGTTGTAGCAATCTGGTTTTAGATCAGTCCATATAATTGGGGGAAAAATGAAAAAACAATATCATACCCAACACCTTTAAGCTTGGACTAGTAAAATTAACTGTGTAATTTATTAACAGTAAAAGGCATTGCATTTCCCTGGGGTTTTTTTTCTCCTGTTACATCTTTAGACCTATTACAGTTATAATAGTACAAGTGGTCTGCAGAATTCTTATGTGTTTTTGTCCATGATCATTAATGAAAATAGATTTTTGTTCAAACCAAAAGTTGTGATATGTCATCTCCTTAGAGAAATACCTGATTTTGCATAGGAATATTAATATGATATCTGAGCTTCAAACGTTCTTTCCTAGTAAAGCTGAAGTCATTTAATCAGAGAGCAATTGAGGCCATCTGAAATGGTGGGGGGCAGTCACAGTCTGTGAATAATGAATTTCAGATAGCTGAAGACATCTTCAAAGCAAACAACTAGCCTACCATATATTTTTACCTACTTTACAGTTAACAGTTGCAAAATAATAGCAATTTGAAGCCATTTACATACAATTTGCAAAACCAAAAGGGCTAAATAGTTTGACAACTTAGGGTATGAAAAAAGATCTGATCGGCAAAAAATTAGTCCTTTTATAGTAAAGATTTTAGTGATATAGTCAGTGAAGAGTTCAGAGATTTTTTTTGGGGGGGTCTGGCAAGATAAAACTACTGCAGCTATTTCCTTCAAGACTAAAAGTAGTACTTTTAGAAAGTAATAATAGAAAACAAAACCATAAAAACCCCACCCCTAATTAATTAATCAGTTACTTTAATGTTTCAGGAGATTAATTTTACATAATCAGAATCTATATTTGCAAAATAAAGGATGCTTGTATAGAATGACTTCATAGCACAATGTATTGTACTGTAATAGTTCTGTAATATCGTGTGACCTTCCTGGTTTAGTTTCCTTGCAATCACATTTCTATGTCTTTACCTCTCACACCCTTCTAAGTATCTCAGTTCCTCTCCAGTAGGTTATTCCACAGCTGTCCCAGATGGACAAGTGACAGCATATACTGTGATTGTGAGCAGGCTGTATGTGTTACTGCTAGCTAAAGACTTAACAGCTGGCCACACAAAACGGGTAACTGCTGATCTCATGAAACTTGCTGGATTTTAATTATGTTTGTGACCTTTAATCCTCTGTGAATTTGGCTCGTGTTGATAAGTATGTCAAAAACTTCTTGGAGAAAGATAGACCATATCATAGAATCATAGAATCATAGA
>NW_009932171.1:0-1432 GCF_000696875.1 Nestor notabilis
TAGATGATCTTGAGGTCCTTTCCAACCCTTATTATTTTATGATTCTATGATTCTACGTTTTTGCTTATCTTTTGAAAAACAATTTTCACAGAGAGAATATGAGTAATTTATTGCATCTCTGTGTAATGAGATGACATGCATAATTGTATTTTATAAATGTAAAGGTATAAATAGTAATATATGATAAACTTATATTCCTCTATCCAGTTCCAATTGTTCCTTTCTTAACTTGAGCCTAATTAATACCAGAGTCAGTATATGAAGATTCACAAACAGTATGTCTTCCTCCGTCCCTTTATCTCTCTCCCTCTCCTCACTCTATTTCTTATCACTTGCATGACAGTGTTTGGCAATATAATGCTAGCTAGTAGGCAATAAGCCACTATGAGATGCCTTCATGATATAATCTGTAGTTCACACTTCATAGCTAAACTCCATACAAATATTCCCTACAGTACAAACATATGATTCTATCTAGCATACAATAAAATATTAATTAAAAAAAAAGTTGCCTTTAGTCTACTTGTACCCATCCATGCAAAATACATTTCCTTTGATTGATCACTACTGCAAAGCTGGAATTCAGGTTTCATTCTCTGTGATGATCTCCCTCCTTTTATATTCAGGTGAAGTTAAAATTAGCATGATGCTGACAGATATGCTGACATGAGGTGTTTGAAACAAAATTTTTTGAAATATTAATGAAACTACAAGGACAAAATCAGATGATTGAATGGAAGTTGGGATCTTAAAAAGACCAATGATGGGTAGTAAATTTTAATGAAGTTCCAAAATAACAATGAAACACACCATTTCATTTGCTGTTAGCCTTTTTGATATTCTGCTCTTTGGACTTTAACTTCTTTGATACGTGTGCTTCCTAAGGACAAGGACAGGTGACTGTTCAATTTAAGTGGACATGCTTAACTAGAACATGGCAGGGCAGGTAAAATCAATGTGGGCTAAATATGAATGGATATAACAGGCTTAGAGGTGATCACTAAGGGCAAAAAGGAGGAGGAGATGTTCATATATGGATACCACTCTCTTAAAAAAAATAATTAAAAAAGTCTGGGAAAGAAAAAATTAACTTGAGAAATAATAAAAAGGTCTAAATGTGTTATTTGAAGAGGTTTTGAAGAAGCTCAGTTCTTGATGCTATTTATGTGCAAATATGACTAGGCCTGATGAGGGAGAAACAACACACTCTAATGTCACTTGAAGGCTTAAGACTGGGCACTAATCTCATGCTGTGTCACAGGGCCTGGGATCTGAACTAAAATTCTTGACTGTGTATCATTAAGCAATCTGTAAGAACTACTTGTATGTTTAGAGAGGAACATATACCTACTAAGAAATACAATTAAGACTTAAAATTAAAGGTGGGGGGCAGGAGGAAGGAGATTAAAATACTGGTGGAATGCTCTCCTGC
>NW_009932171.1:1463-5325 GCF_000696875.1 Nestor notabilis
TCTTCTTTAAGTTTTTAAAGCAAAACTATAGGAATTTTTGTGAAAGTTTGTAAGTGAAATTACAATGGATATTTCAACAATTGGCATAAAAATAGAATTCCCACTGCCTGAAGTTTTTCTGAACAAAAAAAACACCTAAAGTTTCAACTGCTCCCCAAAACCTATTTCATAGTCTTCTGATTTCTACTGGGAAGTTTGTTGAGCCTGTGATTTGGGCAGCTTTTGGGAATTATATTTTTCTTTATGTGAAAGGCATAAAAAATTGATGACAGACTAGTATGAAATGTCTTAGTCTCAACTAAACTCTATCTTTCAAAAATGTACCAATTACAGGATAGATGGCTCTGTTCCTTGAAATTGTTAACATATAGGTGTAATCAGGAGCCCCAGAGTCAGCTTATTTTCTCTTCTTAATAACTGACTTCAGAAACTACCCTATTATCATGTTGGGTTATCTCCAGTCCTTCACAGATTAGCATTTTGTATTCATTCATTCATTTTATATTAGGGTCAGCAGCAACCAGACCTTTTTATCTGGACTCTTTGAGGAAAACTTGTAATGCTTACACCATTTTTATAATTTCCTCTAATAGCATCATGACAAATGTTTTCATCATTTCTTTTTCATTCTCTGCTTTTCCTCTTGGTTCTTTTGTATATATTCCCTTTTTTCCTTTTATTCCTTTTTTTTACAAAATACTTTAATGAAACTGAAGAAAATTATGTTGGAACACTCTCTCACTAAACCATTAAGGAATTATGTTCAATTTTTATTTTTGTCTATTTTATTAAATAAGTTCAGCTTTTCTACCTTTGGAGAATCCTAACTCTTGACCTATACTGTTTATACACTTCATAATCTTGCTGACGAGTTTGAAAATCCTACTTACTCAAAAGAGACAAATAAAATTAAATTTTCTACAGCAGATGTGATTAAGCAGAATCTCAGATTTTACATAGATATAATTTCTTATTCAATATGAATGACCAGAAATAGGAATAAGTAGGAAGAGAGTCTCTGATGGAGCTGTATGTGGTGGTTGAAAGACAAATGACTATGAGATGCATTTAGAAATAGAAAGGAGTGATTGAAGTGGCTATTTCCTGAGGTGTCCTCTCCTCTGTGATTCCTTTTTAAATAGTTATAGATTCCATTGTACACTTGGAGATGAGAAGTTGCCTGCTTTATAACAGTGCATGTAAGGATTAGTTTTAAATGTTTATATAAAGTCAATTAAATATTTAACAACGAAAGGATTTGAAAAGTTTTTCTAGGAACACTGAATCAGAGTATTTGCAATTTCTGACCAGAAACCAGTGTAAGTAATATAGGAGGGTGATATGATAAATGAGTATAGGTTATAAGTCCAGAGGTCAGAGGAGGGATTCAATGAGAAATTTAGGTTTCTCTTGGCTTATAATTAATATCCACTCTGTTTAAAATATCTCTTGAAAAATATTTTGAAAAATTAATCAATCAGAGCAGTTGCTAAGTAAGGAAGATTTGATAGAAAGTCTCTGCTGGAAATTACTACAGGATCTAGACACAGGAAACTTTATTACTATATTAAAAGTTGATGCCTCCTAATAAGAACATTTTTCTACCTTACATAATTTTTACAAGACATCAATATTTAAATATTTGCATAGTGTTCCTTTTATTGTATAGTCGCATGAGCCTTATCCAGAAACCTTTCAATTCTGGTTCACTGACTATGAGCACCAGAACTACAAGGTGCTGTTAAGAAAATATGTGGCATTAACAGCTTGTACATGTTTGGAGGGGAACTGTTTCACAAAATTAGAAATCTAAGCAAAATTACAAAGCCTGCTCTACAATATACCTATGGGTAAATACAGACACTTTTATTTTATAAAAATGTATTTCATGCCTTTTAGACATAACGAATAGTAATTTTCTAATGCTGCTAAGAGGAGGTCAGAAGTAACACTAAATAAGGTGGGATTTTAACTGTCAAAAAGTTCAAGAAGTGGTACTGTCTCTCTTCTCTCAGCATGAACATACTCTATATTGGAAGTGAAAAATTAAAATTATTAAAACCCATGACTTTTCAAAATTACACATTATCATCTTTTTTTATTGCTTGCATCTAGACAAAACAATAGGTTTTCTTCCCAACCTTACATTATTTAAAATATTTGCTTTTTTTTTCTACTTAAAAAGTGTCATTGCCAATAAAACTGTTGCATATAATCATGTAGGAGGATGATTACTTGTAGGAAGGATAGACATCTGCAAAACAGATCTAGGAATAAGACAGTGCACAAGTAAGAGGATTTGCAGTCTTAGGCTCCTGCCCATATTTATTGTCTTAAACAAATAGCCTGCCTTCCAAAATCTTTGGAACTCAATGATTTTATTGGGAAGTGTGAGAAACCTAATCATCTTGAAACTCACTGAAGATTAACATTCATCCTAGACCTTTTACTGAAATCTAGGCATAACACTGATTTCTACTAAGCCTATATTCAATAAGAGTTTCTTCGTACCGAGATCATCTATAAGAATTTGTATTTATCTCGAACAAAAGAAATATCATTTTTTTCTTACATTTGTTTAAGAGTGCAATGAAACAGTCAATATAAAATACTGTGGACTTTCTGTGAGTCATTTAAAAATTGAGATAAAATAAATTAAAAATAACAAAGGCCATGAGGATTTCAGAATGAGCATAAATCTTTTAACAAGTCTTCAGTACATATATATATATTCATAATTTTTTCTGAATTGAGGAAGGTTGGGTGCTTAGCCCACGTTCACCAGTCTTTTATACTTGTAATTCATCTTCAAACGGGATTAAGTTCACTCCAGTCTGTACTGTGTAATAAAAAGTCTTGTGACATACAAGAGAGTGTTGTGCTCATGAGGGAAACTTTAAATGTGTCTGTACCTGACACTACATATAAAAGAAATAGAAGCCTGGCAGCTTGGAAGAAAGGCTCTGATTCAGAATCAAATTTGGGAAATAAATTAAGGGAATCAAAGGACAGGAGAAAGTAGTTTACATTTAAAAGTGAGGAGACAGCAAGTATCCAGTAGAGAAAATTTGCTGCTCAAACATCATAAGCTATTGATAAGGAACACTCCATGTTCTGTTGCCAGCACAGGCATAACATTAACAATAGCAACAGAGAACAATATTGATTATAGAAGAAAACTGAGAAACTCAGGGAGAAAAAAAAAAATGTTGTGAAGTTCTAATTCAGAGACAGTTTGGTAAACTTTTGTCCTGGGTTCAGCTACAGCAGTCATTTTTTCTCCTTCTTAGTAGCTGGTGCAGTGCTGTGTTTTTGACTTTCAGTCTGGGAACAATGCTGATAACACCGATGTTTTTAGTTGTTGCTCAGTAATGTTTACTCTGACCAAGGATTTTCTCAGTCTCATGCTTTGCCAGAGAGGAGGGGAAGCCAGGAGGAAGCAGAGACAGGACACCTGACCCAAACTGGCCAAAGGGGTATTCCATACCACAGCACGTCATGCCCAGTATATAAACTGGGGGGAGTTACCCGGAAGGCCCAGATCGCTGCTCGGGTCGGGCTGGGTATCGGTCGGCGGGTGGTGAGCGGTTGTGTCCTTTTCCCTTGTTATTCCTCTTATCATTATTATTGGTAGCAGTAGTGATTTGTATTATACCTTAGTTACTGGAGAGCTGTTATCTCAACCCGTGGGAGTTACATTCCTCCAATTCTCCTCCCCATCCCTCCGGGAGCGGGGGGAGGAAGGAAAAGGGGGGGAGTGAGCGAGCGGCTGCGTGGTTCCAAGTTGCTGGCTGGGCTTGAACCACGACAGTTTCTTTTTGGCACCCCAGATGGGACTGGTCCAGGGGCTCCATGCATCCTT